>NC_051177.1:198109367-198189925 GCF_013339695.2 Rhipicephalus sanguineus
TACTCTTTCGGAAAGACAGAAGAGATAGAGGAAACGAAGAGAGGAGGAGAAAAAAAATGAGATACGAAAGTAAAGCAGGAAATGATGCTGACTCGGACAAAAATAAGTAAAAACGTCTATAAACTGGGGGCCACATCTGTTTGGTTGATGAAAGTCAGCAGAGCCCCATGGGCCTTGTGACGTCGAGCTGCACGACTTCTCGGAAAGAGGTAATCATGAAGGCTCGCATACTTACATCCGATCAGTCTACATTCCTTAATCAGCAGTGTTCCCTCCGTAGCACGACTTCTCGGAAACAGGTAATCATGAAGGCTTACATACTTACATCCGACCAGTCTACATTGCTTAATCAGCAGTGTCCCCTGTGTAGCACGACTTCTCGGAATGAGATAATCATGAAGGCTCACATATTTACATCCGATCTGTCTACATTCCTTAATCAGCAGTGTTCCTTGCGTAATCCGATGCTCAAGTGCTTCGCAGGAGCCGCAATATGTAGACGATGGACTGTTCAACCTCCTTGGCGGTATAAACGCTCGCGCACAGGCACAGGAGCTACCCTTTAGCTTATATAAGTCTGCTCTGACACAATGAATCTAGCCATGACCACGAACATGGGGAGGGATCGATTAACTTGTGACACGTTGGTCTAAGAGCAGCTTTAGGAGGTGTCGGCGCATCAGGAGGTGAGCGTTGCCTATCATCATACAGAAAATTTCCGGTCAGTCACACTCGTTACGGTTGCAAGTTGAAGCGAGGCGATCGGCCTCTTCATTTCCAGCAACGCCCGCGTGCGATGTCTTCCACTGGGCTGTGAGGGACACCCCACGAGAGATACTTTTTCCTGCCAATTCTATGATACTGCATTGAATTCCCACCACGGGCGGCGCAGGTTGAGTGGTTCAATAAGGCTTAATAGCTTTTTATTTAGCTTTTTGCTAAAAGATAAGTCTTACTTTATCAATGTAGCAAGTTTCGTACGAAATATTGAAATCTTTCACTCTTGGAACACCGGTTGCTTCCATTGCACGTCAGGTGGCATTTTGCTACATCGAGAGAGCACTGCCTCTGACGCACAACACGTCTCAGCTTGTTTGCCTAGCTCAGCTTGTTGACGTTGTTTTTCCTGTTACAGGCTCTATACGATCCCGCTGTGGCCACCGTCGAGCACGCTCTTTTTGTCTTGCTGTACTTGGCCGACAGAGGTGTCTTCATGCTACCTCGTAGTCAAAACCATGTTTTAGGTTTCTACCACTTGATGATCACGCTTCCTGTGAGTAAGCATTCTGTAATACTCTCGCTAATTGACCAATGGGTGTGTACCTGTTCTGGCCGACATTCTAGACACTTTACACTGACAGTCTACGAGGCAGCTTCCAGGAAGACTCGTCCGAGTAATAAAGCGCGTCTGGATTATGTGTGTGCGACACGACGCCACCAAGAATCGATAAATTTAAATTATGCAACGGTTATAAAAATTGTTATTCGCAAGGTTCTTTTGTGTTCGAACCGTTGAAAAAGTTACCCGAGTTTCGCCCAGTGCGAAACCTGCAGAAAGAGCGGAGCTGCGGTTCTCCTGTGTTTTTTCTTGTTAATTTCCATGATTTTCTGTGATGTTTTTTTTATTTTGTTTGGGTGTGAATGATTACGTTATTAGTAAAGTAGAGATACACGGGAAAAGACGTGTGGCAGCCCCTGCTGCACTGACTTTAGGCCCTATTGAGGCTCGAGCCACCCTTCTCTCGTTCCACTGTACGGCTACCGCTTCTATCGCGAGCGATGCAGTTAAGCCATTTATGGGCGTGTATTACTTATTGGAGCGCGACATGCGCCGGGGACACTAATATGTCTTCAGGCCCAGCCCTAGAACAGCTCTGCTTTTTTAACACGAAAGTGTTTTATGCCGGGGTCTACTAAGACTTCAGTGACCTATTTCCGTCACGGAAATGACGTAGAAAAACTATACACGATCAGAGGGCAAAGAAAAAAGTTCCGTCAACGGGCATCGAACCCACGACCGCTCTGTCCGCAACAACAGATGCCGGGCACGCTATCCAATGCGCCACGGTCACAGACTATAGAGACTTTACAACCGCGCATTTTATATCTACCACTCTCCCGGTCGGCGGGGTGGTGTTGCCCTCTGGGAGTGGTAAAGTAAAGTAATTCGTAAATACTGTGTCCTCCGCGATAAGCACCTGCAACGCGTTACACGTCCGTCCTATTCGGCGCGTTTTCAATAGAACTTCAATTTTGTCAATGCCTTAACACACCGCGAGATGGTGACCTTAGCGCAAGCGTCGTCAAAGCGGCGGCCTCGCTCATAGCATCACGCTAATTCCAACCAAAAATAGTTCTGCGACGCGCGCCTGCCTCATGTGGCTGTAACACCGCGTTCCCCGCTCACGCCCTCGCCCCGAGAAAAATCGCGGCCGGGCTACCGGGGTGGCACCACGCGCTTTGCGTTTCCCTGTAGTCCGGCCGTGGTGTTCAATCACATTTTAACATGCCGCGGGATGGCGACCAAGTTCTGCGTCCACTATGCGACGCTCTTCTGGCTATCACACCTCGTTCTCTGATTACGGTTTCACCGTTAACTACTACAGCTACCACAACGTTTTGTATAATCATTTAATATGCACGTTAGTCGTCGGGATGGAGATGCACCACCGATCATCAAAGTGGGTGCATCCACGTAAAACGGTGCTATAGCTGCCAGACATTGTGCAAACTCTCTTATATCAATGTACAGAAACATTCAGTTACTTCTGTAAGGGCCCGCTTTACTTTCGTGTTATTTCGATTCATATGACGGAGGGATCAACCATGTCTTTTTTTATTTCTTTATTTCAATACCCTAAATGCCAATTGGGCATTACTTAGGCGGGGGTATTGAGTGAATACATACATCTCATAAGCAAGATAAAACGAACATGAAATACCAAGAAGGAAATAAGAAAAAGGAAACAGCGAGTAAACTTGTTGACGGCCTCCAGTCACATACATTACCGACATTTATGGAAGCAGTCAAATACGTACTCATGAGTAGAGAAAAATTAGTTATACAGCCGAGTCCACTTCTAACGATATCGTCTATACCACTATATCGGATATAACGATGAACCATCCACTTTTGTATGCTTTCTGTGGTAAAGTAAACCGCGTATTACGATGCTCCATTGCCGTCATATCGGGTAAAGTGATTGAATCCGGCTACAGCGCGCGCCGAAAAGGGCTCTCCGCGCCGACCGCGCCGATGGCATGCACCGCGACGCTCCTCGCACCCCGTCCGCTCCCTTAGAAAACGAGGCGGCTGCGCCACTTACGAGGAAACGAGGAGCCTCGTACGCGCGCCCGGTCGCAACAGCTTTGGCAGGCATCGCTCGCTCGCTCACTCGCCTGGTGGGTGCGCGATGCTATGACTGTCTTTGTCCACAACTGCCTCCGTTTTGCGTTTCGCCGCGGACTGAACGTCGGGTCGTCATGGCCGACGTCCCGGCGTCCCGTGAAGGGGTGCCGGAGTTGTGGTCGGCGCTTAACTAAGATGCGTCGTGTCTGGACGACTTTCTCTATGCAGACGATGTTGTGGAAACATCCGAGTGCCTCAGTGATGAGGCGATCGTTGCGTGCTGCGGACAGCCGTGAGAGCGACGACTCTGACGACGCGGTTGAGCCCAGGTCTTTTTATTGCTATGATATGGACACTCTTGGCTAGTTTTTGCCGTCGCCATCATGTCCCGTGTATATCTATCTATCTATCTATCTATCTATCTATCTATCTATCTATCTATCTATCTATCTATCTATCTATCTATCTATCTATCTATCTATCTATCTATTGATATATATAATCCAAAAAGAAAATAAGTAATTCACAAAAATACTTTCCGAAGCGCCAATACGAACGAGCGACCCCTTGCTCCACAGCGCGCGGCGTTAGAAGGCTAGGCGAGGGAGCGTACGTTCCTCAGCATACTAACGGCGAGCTATTTATATACATTATTTACCGCTCGCGGCATGCAGATATCGGGGGAATTTCAGCGTGTTCTCTGCATTACCAGCGAGATGGCGCGAAGGGCGCGCGTTACAGGTCGTTGCCCCGCTCGTTGCGATGCGCGCGCTCCGCTAACACCTGTATTTCGCCATATACAGGGCGTAAGGCCTAGATATAGTCCGGCGTAGCGTGTACGCGCGACCACGCGCGACGCGGTTAAGCTATACCGGTCAAAACCGGAGAACTTAGTCTGGCGTCACGGCGTAGCTGGTGCGCCCGGCGACATTCGGCGCGCTCCGCGTGGCCGGCGCGGAAATAGAGCATGTTCCTATTTCACGCGTTCCACGCGGCTGGCGTTAGTCCAAATGAACTGGGCGCGGCAGCGGCGGTCGGCAAAATGGCGGCGTGTGGCCCGCGTTTGGAAAGTGTGGCCGTGTTTTACGATACGTTGGTCGACGATGACACGATTGCGCGCCTACTCGAAGGGATTATAAATCACATGTGTGTGTAGACCGGCAACAGCATGGACTGCTGCGACACGGTGGGAAAACGAACGCCTGGAAAGCCTGCGGAATTCGCTCTCGTATGTACGTACATACATGGTCCACTTCTGTTTCTGATGCAACGAATGTAGCTATTTTCTGGCTTCCAGAGCGTTCAATGCAATGCATGTGAGGAAATTTGTTTCCGATTCAAAGTCAAAACAGTGCACATAGCGAGAAAAAAACACGCGTGTCAACCGAAAAGCACGGGTATGGAAGCAGAGAGCGAGAAAAGTGTGTACGCGTCAACCGAATAATGCGGAGCCGCGAACACGTTCGACGAAGAGAGTGCGCATGCACTAGTAGGACTGTTGCTATCTTCTGGCTCTGAGGACGAGTTAATGCCATGAGAGCAAGGGAGCCGTTTTCGAAGAACACTCGAACAATGCAGTGAGCGCGGAAAAGCGCGCGCGAAAACCAAAAACAGCGCGCCGGCGGGGGCCGCGGGAGGCCCCGCCGGTGGAAACTGCGCATGCGCCACTGAATCAGCTGATTGCCGCAGCTGTCAAAGTGAGCGACTTTTCCAGCAGATGGCGCTGGCTTCGTGGCGGCGCACGCGCGCGACTGTAGAGTGCAAAATCACGGAGCTGGCTGGCGTAGTGGGCGTTGCGTGTGGACATCGTCGCGCGCGACATTGTGCGCTGAGCGCGCCGGACTATATCTAGGCTTGTAGTCGCGCAAGCGCGCGCTTATCTCGTGACGGGGGCGGTTTGTTCGTCTTGTGCGTTCACCGAGAAGCTTGCGTTCAAGTTAGAGTGCACAAATGATAGAATAAAAGCAGGACACCGACCATGAAATAAAATGCGGAAAACGACGTTTCGGCTCCCCTGACGGGAGCCTTGTTCACAATGAAAGCGAAGACGAGTGAAGCGATGCTTATGAGGGCTTTAAAATATGACGTAAGCTGCGGCTGTAGATAAGAGGGAGCGTTCCGTCGTTTCGGTTCAAAGTATGATCCGTCGTTTGAATCACGATGGATTCTAAATGGTGTCTTGCAGACAGTTTTTTCTCCTTTTCCAAGATCGTGGCGTTATCGAAATCAATGTGGTGGCTCAAGTTTTCAGCGTGCTCGGCCAAGGCATTCGAAGAAACTTTTTTCTTGTTGACGTCATTGACATGCTGCTTGATCCGCTGTTCAAAATTTCCTGTCTCGCCGATATATACACTGTCACAGTCTTTCCATGGGATCCGATAAACTACGCCAGGAAACTTTTCTTTTTGAAGCTTGTCTTTCACATTCACCAGCCGATGACGCAATTTCTGTGTAGGAACATGGGCTACTTGGACGTCGTAATGGCGTAGAACGCGGGCGAGACCCTCGCTCACACCAGGCACGTACGGTATAGCTGCGCGTTTTTTTGGCAACACACGGTCAGGTCTTGGCGGCTGAGACAGCTGGCGTTCCACCGAGTTCAGCATGGATATAGGGTAGCCACATGCCGAGAGATCTCGGTGCACTTGCTGTAGGTCAGCAGCCCTGCTACTCGGCGTTGTGCAGATGCGGTTGGTTCTGGTGACAAGTGAGGCCACCACCGATCTCTTCTGGTTTGTCGGGTGCACCGAGTCATAATGCAGGTACCTGCCGGTGTGCGTGCTCTTTCTGTACACAGAAAACGTCAGACGGCGCTGGTCACGTTTCACAAGGACGTCCAGGAAGGGCAGTTCGCCGTCTCTTTCTACCTCGGCCGTGAACTGAATAGAGGCTTCAGTGCTATTTAAGTGGGACAGGAATGAGGGAATTTTTTCTCGCTGAATTATGCAAAACACGTCGTCTACGTAACGAAGGAACACCTTAGGCGGCGTGTTGAAAGAGGCGAGTGCACGACTTTCAAGCCATTGCATCGTTAAATTTGACGCTGTTACCGAGATAGATGCCCCCATCGGTGTACCGTGCACTTGCTTGTAGAAGGCGCCTTCAAACACGAAGTAAGTGTTCTCCAGGCAAAAGAGAAGGAGCCTTTCCAAGTCAGGGACGTCAATGGGCGTCCTTTCAGGCAGTGTAGGGTCATCTTCAAGGGCGGCGGCACATGTTTCCGTGGCGAGTCGAATAGGAACGCTTGTGAAAAGTGACACGACGTCGAACGAGACGAGGGCGTCCTGATCATCGGGAGCATAATGACGAACCTTGTCAATGAAGTCTTCGGAATGGCGAACGTGAGTGGCACTTCTGCCAACTAGGGGGGAGAGAACCTTATGAAGGTAAGTGGAGAGCTTCTGAAGAGGAGAGCGAGTAAAGTCGACAATGGGTCGCATCGGGACGTTCGCCTTCTGGATTTTTGGCAGACCATAGAGCGCTGGCGCAGAACCATTTGTGCACAGAAGGGAGAAATACAGCCCCTTGTGCTTAGGATCAATAACGCGAAAAACGTCAGAAAGAAGCCTTTGCAGCTCGCGTTGTACCTTGGCCGTGGGGTCCTTCTTCAGACGGCAGTACGCGTCGCCTCGTCCGCAAGCAAAGACAACATCTTGTTGCGGTAGTCACCCGTGTTGAGAAGAACCGTCGCGTTGCCCTTGTCTGCCGGAAGGATGACAAGGTTTCCGTTGGAGCGAAGGTCTTTGATTGCTTGCTTTTCTTCTCTTGAAAGCGGGGAGACGTTTTGGTTCGGGCGCAACCGTGAAAGAAGGCCTATAGCGCGGGTTCGTGCCTCATCCCGTCTGACGGGTTCGATTTGGTTGATTGCATTTTCAACAGCGCAAACCAATCTTCTTGCATCTTTTTGTGGTCCAACGTTGAAGTTCAAGCCCAGGCTCAGGACAGCGAGTTCGGCAGAGTTTGGGTGGTACGACGACAGGTTATGCACGGTGGACGCGGAAACGTTTCTGCGCTTCGCCTCAAACGGCTGCGACAGCCTAGCCAGTTTGTTTTCGTGCGTCTCGTTCGTGCGACGAGACTGCAGTCTAGCCTTGAAATTAGCATGCAATTGAATTCTTGCGAACTCGTCCGGGACCCGATACTCCAGGCGACGGCGGGCGAAGAAAACTTCGTTCTCCAGGTTCCTTACGGTCTGCCTGCATTCCAGGATCCTGGCTTGCAGTAGAAGCTTCTCGGCCTTTGCAACCACACTAAAACCAAAACTTGAGCGGACAGGCCTGTTTAAACGTAAAGAACGGGGAATTAGTCCTCGGGACTTGCAGGTGAGGTTGAAACTACGGTGATCTTTGAACGCAGATACTCTGCTTGTCAATGAAATGTACTGGCGAATCTCGGTGATCACAGGTTGGCCGTACGCCCGGCGTAGGTTAATGAAGTCGAGGCTTTGACGGAAACCCGTCTGGTCGGGAAGTAACATGATAGAATAAAAGCAGGACACCGACCATGAAATAAAATGCGGAAAACGACGTTTCGGCTTCCGTGACGGGAGCCTTGTTCACAATGAAAGCGAAGACGAGTGAAGCCATGCTTATGAGGGCTTTAAAATATGACGTAAGCTGCGGCTGTAGATAAGAGGGAGCGTTCCGTCATTTCGGTTCAAAGTATGATCCGTCGTTTGAATCACGATGGATTCTAAATGGTGTCTTGCAGACAGTTTTTTCTCCTTTTCCAAGATCGTGGCGTTATCGAAATCAATGTGGTGGCTCAAGTTTTCAGCGTGCTCGGCCAAGGCATTCGAAGAAACTTTTTTCTTGTTGACGTCATTGACATGCTGCTTGATCCGCTGTTCAAAATTTCCTGTCTCGCCGATATATACACTGTCACAGTCTTTACATGGGATCCGATAAACTACGCCAGGAAACTTTTCTTTTTGAAGCTTGTCTTTCACATTCACCAGCCGATGACGCAATTTCTCTGTAGGAACATGGGCTACTTGGACGTCGTAATGGCGTAGAACGCGGGCGAGACCCTCGCTCACACCAGGCACGTACGGTATAGCTGCGCGTTTTTTTGGCAACACACGGTCAGGTCTTGGCGGCTGAGACAGCTGGCGTTCCACCGAGTTCAGCATGGATTTAGGGTAGCCACATGCCGAGAGATCTCGGTGCACTTGCTGTAGGTCAGCAGCCCTGCTACTCGGCGTTGTGCAGATGCGGTTGGTTCTGGTGACAAGTGAGGCCACCACCGATCTCTTCTGGTTTGTCGGGTGCACCGAGTCATAATGCAGGTACCTGCCGGTGTGCGTGCTCTTTCTGTACACAGAAAACGTCAGACGGCGCTGGTCACGTTTCACAAGGACGTCCAGGAAGGGCAGTTCGCCGTCTCTTTCTACCTCGGCCGTGAACTGAATAGAGGCTTCAGTGCTATTTAAGTGGGACAGGAATGAGGGAATTTTTTCTCGCTGAATTATGCAAAACACGTCGTCTACGTAACGAAGGAACACCTTAGGCGGCGTGTTGAAAGAGGCGAGTGCACGACTTTCAAGCCATTGCATCGTTAAATTTGACGCTGTTACCGAGATAGATGCCCCCATCGGTGTACCGTGCACTTGCTTGTAGAAGGCGCCTTCAAACACGAAGTAAGTGTTCTCCAGGCAAAAGAGAAGGAGCCTTTCCAAGTCAGGGACGTCAATGGGCGTCCTTTCAGGCAGTGTAGGGTCATCTTCAAGGGCGGCGGCACATGTTTCCGTGGCGAGTCGAATAGGAACGCTTGTGAAAAGTGACACGACGTCGAACGAGACGAGGGCGTCCTGATCATCGGGAGCATAATGACGAACCTTGTCAATGAAGTCTTCGGAATGGCGAACGTGAGTGGCACTTCTGCCAACTAGGGGGGAGAGAACCTTATGAAGGTAAGTGGAGAGCTTCTGAAGAGGAGAGCGAGTAAAGTCGACAATGGGTCGCATCGGGACGTTCGCCTTGTGGATTTTTGGCAGACCATAGAGCGCTGGCGCAGAACCATTTGTGCACAGAAGGGAGAAATACAGCCCCTTGTGCTTAGGATCAATAACGCGACCGACCATCATGCACTATGCTGGCTGTCGTCATTGAAGGATCCCTCAGGCCGCCTCGCCCGCTGGGCACTTCGCCTACACGACTACGATATCCGCGTGCTGTACCGCAACGGACGCCAGCATGCTGACGCCGACGCCCTCTCGCGCTCGCCCTTGCCTGACGACAATACCCCATGCTCGTCACGTAACATTATTGTTTATTCCATCGACGTTCACACCATGGCTACCGAACAGCGCAAGGATAAATGGATCGCCTCGCTGATAGACTTGCTCACTGATCCGTCGGCAACACCAACCACTCGCGCGTTGCGTCGTCAAGCCAACCATTTTGCCATTCGTGACGATCTACTGCACCGACGCAATTACAACGCCGATGGCCGCCAGTGGCTACTTGTGATACCCCGCAGTCTGCGTTCTGAAATATGCGAGTCCTTCCACTCTGATCCACAATGCGCGCACTCTGGGGTATCCAAAACTTACCACCGCATTCGACAACGATACTTCTGGCGAGGGATGTACCGCTACGTGTAGAAGTTCGTTCGCTCCTGCCTCGATTGCCAACGCCGAAAACCTTCAACGCACGTGTCACCCGCTGGTCTACAACCATTACCTTGCCCTAACCGTCCGTTCGGGCGCGTGGGCATCGACTTGTACGGACCACTTCCTCTGACATCGGCTGGTAACCGCTGGGCAATCGTCGCTGTTGACCATCTAACGCGATACGCCGAAACCGCCGCCCTCCAAGCGGCTACAGCGGGCGATGTTGCCTCCTTCCTACTACACCGATTCATACTGCGTCACGGTCCACCCCAAGAGCTTCTCAGCGATCGAGGCCGTGTCTTCTTATCGGAAGTCGTGGAAGCCATTCTGAAAGAGTGCAACGTTGTTCACCGCAAAACTGCTGCTTACCACCCGCAGACGAATGGCCTCACCGAACGCTTTAACCGCACGCTCGGCGACATGCTCTCGATGTACGTCGCCGCCGATCACACAAATTGGGATGCCATTCTGCCTTTTGTCACCTACGCCTATAATACCGCCCCGCAGAGCACTACTGGTTTCTCGCCCTTTTTCGTATTGTACGGCAGGCACCCGTCGCACACAATCGACACGATACTCCCATACAAGCCGGACCCGTCTGAGTGTGCGCCTATTTCTGCCACAGCAAGACTCGCTGAGGAGTGTCGGGAGCTTGCCAAGACATTTAGTACGAATGACCAAGAGCGGCAGAAGAGCATTCGCGGTGACACCACCACTTCTGCGCCCACGTTCCTCCCTGGAGCACTCGTATGGCTCTCGGTCCCTACTACTGCACCTGGCCTCTCTTCAAAACTACTGCCGAAATACGACGGCCCCTACCGTGTCGTCGAACGCACGTCCCCGGTCAACTACGTGATCGAACCCCTTGAACCATCTTCGGACATGCGCCCTCGAGGGCGCGACATTGTCAACGTGGAGCGCCTGAAACCCTACCATGACCCGCTCATAGTGACAAGCAGTTAGGTCGCCAGGCGGCTCCCTTTTCGTACCCGGGGTAATTGTAGCGAAGCGTTGGAAGCCTGTAATGGGTCGCCCTCTCGAGCGCTTACTAGTGGGTCGTCCTCTTCCGCTCTTCTCGGACAGCACGCTCCTCGCGCTCAGAGTCGGCACCCCGCCTTGACTGTCGCAGTCGTTTATCGTCGCCGAGTGCCCGCTAATAAACGTCTTTATAATATATACAATATTAATGAGAACTAACAGACAATAATGCCAAGGAAAGTATAGGGGATGTTTTTAGTAATAAATGTAAGGTAATTGTGAAGAAAGAAAAGTGGACGAAAAGATAGCTTGCCGCGGGCAGGGACCGAACCTTCGACCTTCGAATAACGCATCCGATGCTCTACCAACTGAGCTACCGCGGCGGCCATCCCCCCGTCCACTTTATAGGGTATATGTGTGCATTTAAACGTGGGAGCGTCAGTCAGCGCCGCCAGTAGCCATGACGGCGAGTGTGGAACACTCTTTTTCTGCCTTGTTGGCGTCACGTAGCACGTGAACTTATTACGAGCTGGCAGCTGACCAATAATCCCTCGCATACTACCTGAAAGCATCAAGTCTGCCAGAACGAGACCCTCGCTATGAATGAAGGAGAGAAGTGTTTATTTCAAGGGCTCGTTTTCTTTGTTATACACAATATTAATGAGAACTAACAGACAATAATGCCAAGGAAAGTAATGGGGATGTTTTTAGTAATAAATGTAAGGTAATTGTGAAGAAAGAAAAGTGGACTAAAAGATAGCTTGCCGCGGGCAGGGACCGAACCTGCGACCTTCGAATAACGCGTATATATATATATATATATATATATATATATATATATATATATATATATATAATATATATATATATATATATATATAGGTATAATACAACGGAGGCGTTGTCAACAGTGATATAAATATTTAATTCCCAACAGTTTCGGGAGGGGTCCTCCCTTCTTCGGGGGATGAGTTAATTAAATATTTATATCACTGTTGACAACGCCTCCGTTGTATTATACCTATTACCCAAGAAGAACTGGCCCATTGAACTATATCTACACTTACCTTTATATATATATATATATATATATATATATATATATATATTATATATATATATATGATATATCGTTGGTTCGAGCTCGTGTGTGTGTTCGTTTCGTGCATCTTTTTTGCTTGAGGTTTGCACTGCACTTCACGTTTCGACTTTCTTGCCGTTCTTCGCGTGACATTTTAGTTTGTTGCTGTCGCATTCATTGCTCCGCCCTTGCGGCGAAACTGATATTTTTCTTAATCCGCTTACAGCAATTATTGGTTCTAACGATGGTATTTCCATGGAACTTGGATGGCGTTATAAGTGGACTGCACTCCACTCATGAAAACAACGATGATTAGAAAAACATTGCACATATATCACGAACAAAGACCGTAAATGAAATGAGGGCAGTCATAAATAAGTTACCAATGTTACTAGCTATGCAAAGAGCCTTCGAGCGTCGAGTGAGAAATCGAATGACCTGTTATCTCGGCGATGTTAGGTGGAAAAGAGTTCCACTTTTTTATACATAATGATAATGGCGAATTGCGATACTTTTTTCGTCCTGGTAAAAAGGGCGTTACCATGTGCGCATGATCGAGGCCGGTTGAGAAATGGGGGGCTGGAAAGATATGCAACTGGGCGAAGAATGAGTTGCTGTGGTAGAATGAGTGAAATAACGATAGTCGAATATGTCGCCTGCGCATGACAAGTGTAGCAAGGCTAAGCTTTGCTGCTGGCAATGAAACACCTATGTAACGCGAGTAGGATGATCAGATAAACCGAACGGCTTTACTTTGTACCATTTAGAGCATGTTAGTAAGACCTACTAGTTCTCCCGGCCACGGCGGCTGCATTTTCGATGGAGGCGAAAATGTTTCAGGCCCGTGTACTTAGATTAAGGTGCAACGTTTAACTGACTGACACCAGTTCTTTCTAAATTCTTGTATCCATGCAGTTGTTTTCTCATTGAGACTGAGCTTGCGTTTTTCTAACATTATTCGGTTATGGGGAACGCGTGCAAAAGCTTTCGAAAAGGCTTTGAAAATGGCATCGATATAGACGGACACATGCAGAGCTGTGTGCAGGTCTGTCACGAATTCGAAAAGTTGTCTTACATAATTTTTCGCGAAAACCATGTTGTGTGTTAAGAAGTAAATTGTTACGGTTAAGATGGCCCGTGACCTGGGGGTGTATCATGTGCTATAGTAACTTACATTTGAAACAACCTAGCTTACACTGAGCGCATATACAGGGTGTTTTTTAAAAGTGCGTAGCACTTTATGGGCCCGGCTTGTCGTCCATCCAAAAATCTCATGTGGCGTCGTCACGCTCAAAATTGAGTGGTTACTACAGGCCTAAAACGAGGCTAGCAATGCTCAAAACCAGGTTAAGATAAATGAACAAGGTCTAAAATATTATAGTTAACAGAAATAACGAAGAAGTAATTGCAATAATTAACTTAAAATTGCTAAAAACGCTTCGGCAACAGGGGCAACAGGGCGCCCTCTTGCGCGCCGCGCAAGAGGGCGCCACGGACTCGCTCAGCTCGCGTTCCTCCTCTCACCGGCGCTTCTCTGGCGCCAATTGAGCGCGCGGCGCGTGGCAACCATGTCAACTGCACCTGGAAAGTTATCGTCGGCACCAGGCTAATCCCGAGGTCAAGGCTCAGCGAGCAGCCTCCGCTCGACAAGCGCGACAAGCCTAGCAGCAACAGCCAATGTCTCTCCAAGTGAAGGCCCAGGGAGCAGCTGAAGAACGCAAGCGGCGACAACAGAACTGCGGCACAGTCAAAGTCCTCGCGCATAGTTCTCGCGCGTTTGCACTTCGTAGTTGAGAACAGGTGCCTTTCCGATCATCGCGGGTTCGGTCCTCGAGTTTCGCCTCAAAAATTGAAAAGAAAGCCAAGGCTGGAAGCAAAAGCTTAATGAAAAGCGTATATAGAAAGCGGAACTAATAGTGCCTTTTCTTTGCGCTGTCGTGAGTGCCTCGGTTCGAAGCGTAGTTGTGCTTGAAACAGCATCCTTTGGATAAGCGAATTTTCACAGTAGGTACTGCGTCAATGTTTTTCGCTTTCAAGTTGTAGAAGGGTGTGTCCAGATAAGATCGAACACGAGGTCCCGGTCACCATTTCCGATTTTGATGAAAATTGCTGTAGGTCTAGGAATTACACCCAGAACAATGGTTTCGAAGTTAGTTTTGCGAAAAACAATTTTTCGCCTGAAACAAAAATCTACAAATTTCGGCCGCAAAAAACACTTTTCCGTCAATTTCGCGATTTCTGAATTTTGAGCGCACCAAGGGAAAAAACGGTGCACTTCTTCGTCACAATATTTATTCCCCTCAGAGAACAGGTGAAATACAATCTTGTGAGTTTATTATCTTTCTTGCTTGTCGAAGCACTTTTGAAGAAAAAAAATCACAAACTTGGCAAATCGCACAAAATACCTGTGTTTGAGGAATTTATTGCTGCAAACAAGTTTCAGTGAGGATAATAAAAATCGGCACAGTCTAACTTTCATACCTTCGCTCTTTTTTAAAATAATTTTCGCGGTTTTGTCGCGCTTTCTTTTACTCGATAATTGGGCTGAAACGTAGGTAATTTACCAAAAACGCCGAACTTTGAAAATAGTTTTCTCAAAAATGCCATTTTGAAGTTTTTCTTAAATCTCTCTGATTGATGTCAAGGACGTCATCTATCGCTCTGCATAAAAAAAAACGTTGCATTATTTTGGTTGCTAACAAGTTATAATGCGTCAAATGTGACCAAGTGAGCCTAGCGGCCGCGTCGTTCGCTATGTGCTGAAACTCGAATATAAGTCGCTCAAAATGCCTGTACCTGACGTAATCACAAATCAGCAGCTCCACACCAACAAATGCGCAGCCAGGTGTCATGGTTCAGCAAGCTTTGTTGCGCGATCAGCCGCTTGACAAACCCTCAGCAGCAGCCGCTCGATGCTGCGGGCGCTCTCATTACATGAGTGCCGCTTCGACTGCGTATGAGCTCCGTTTGCACGCCAAACTACGCTCAGAGGACGAACGAGAGAAGGAATGCATCACTGTGAAAGTTAAAGGCTATTAAGCGCCAACAAATGTCGTAATATGCAACGAATGCTCTGCCTGCAATTTCGAAGTGCGCGCCTTCAATGCAGCACGCATGTATTTTTTCCCTCCTGTTATGCCCGCAGCCGCAAAATATCGTGATAAACACTCGACTTGCGTTGAATATTACATCTGCGGACGCACAACAATACAATATTGTAAATGCGGTGCTTTAATGAAGCGAATGACTTGCACTCACTTATTTTCACAGCCGGCTGACACAAGTGTTCTGGCACGAGATAAAGAACTGCAATTTGAGTTGTTCAATTATCGGAAGCACGTATGAGACATTTCTTTAAATGCAAATGGCTTGCTTTTGTGTCACATATTGCTGATAGAGTGAACCTAGTCATCTTTAAGCCATCAGAAGAGAGAAAGCAACACATGAGCGTGCTACGGTAGGTGCTCACTGCAAAATTACCGGCAGAGTTTTCGTTGTATAGCACAGCTTTTGTTGGCGCTTAACAGCCTTCAACTTTCACAGTGGTGCATTCCTTCTCTCGTTCGTCCTCTGAGCGTAGTTTGGCGTGCAAACGGAGCTCATACGCAGTCGAAGCGGCACTCATGTAATGAGAGCGCCCGCAGCATCGAGCGGCTGCTGCTGAGGGTTTGTCAAGCGGCTGATCGCGCAACAAAGCTTGCTGAACCATGACACCTGGCTGCGCATTTGTTGGTGTGGAGCTGCTGATTTGTGATTACGTCAGGTACAGGCATTTTGAGCGACTTATATTCGAGTTTCAGCACATAGCGAACGACGCGGCCGCTAGGCTCACTTGGTCACATTTGACGCATTATAACTTGTTAGCAACCAAAATAATGCAGCGTTTTTTTATGCAGAATGACAGATGACGTCCTTGACATGAATCAGATAGATTTAAGAAAGAATAAAAATGGTCTTTTTGAGAAAAATATTTTCAAAGTTCGGCGTTTTGGTAAATTACCTATGTTTCAGCCCAATTATCGAGTAAAAGAAAGCGCAATAAAACCACGAAAATTAATTTAAAAAGAGCGAAGGTATCAAAGTTAATATGTGCCGATTTTTATTATCCTCACTGAAACTTGTTTGCAGCAATAAATTCCTCAAACACAGATATTTCGTGCGATTTGCCAAGTTTGTGATTTTTTTTCTTCAAGAGTGCTTCGACAAGCAAGAAAGATAATAGACTCACAAGATTGTATTTCACCTGTTCTCTGAGGGGAATAAATATTGTGACGAAGAAGTGCACCGTTTTTTACCTTGGTGCGCTCAAAATTCAG
This sequence comes from Rhipicephalus sanguineus, assembly GCF_013339695.2. Classification (NCBI taxonomy): domain Eukaryota; kingdom Metazoa; phylum Arthropoda; class Arachnida; order Ixodida; family Ixodidae; genus Rhipicephalus; species Rhipicephalus sanguineus. The sequence goes on from NC_051177.1 coordinate 198,125,705, forward strand.
AAATTGCGAAATTGACGGAAAAGTGTTCTTTGCGGCCGAAATTTGTAATTTTTTTTTTTCAGGCGAAAAATGTATTTCGCAACACTAACTTCGAAACCATTGTTCTGGGTGTAATTCCTAGACCTACAGCAACTTTCATCAAAATTGGAAATGGTGACCGGGACCTTGTGTTCGATCTTATCTGGACACACCCAGAAGTTGATAGAAATAAAGTTCATTTTCACCACAATCTTTATGGCAAGTATTGTTAAGGTCAGACGGCCAGAAAAGGTGGAATATCAAACACGTCATAAAAATTAAGAACGTGGAAAAGCCTGCAGAATCGTGAACCGTTGGACTTGGTGATGCGGCCTTACAAGGATGAAGAGCAGAGAATTGCCGATGAATAAGTAGTCTGGCCAAAACAACACCAGGTCTTTTCCTGTCAGCACCGGTGTTTTCCTTTTTTTTTTTTGGTCGGTGTACTTATTTATCGGCCATTATCCGCTGTTAATCCTTGAAAGGGAAACGGGTATTTCACAGAATTTTCAAGCCTGCCCATTGTAGGTGAGAACGCAATTGACTTGCGTGACGAGTAAACGCGCTTTGGCTCTCTGAAGATTTATTAATCACTTACGCACAGACTGCCCATGCCTCGTAGATAACGTGACAGCACTGCGACGCCTGCGGAGACGGCGCAAATGTGCCTAAAAAATCTATGTAACTACAATCCCATTAAAAGGATGTGAAAGTAATATTGCAGAGAGTCACTTCCAGTTCACTCATGCCTGGAGAGCACGGTACGCAATACAGTATATGAACGATTACACCATAGGTTGTAGCATCAAGATAAAACCACACTTCATTGAAACTTGTAGCAAATGCTATTGGTGCTAATAAGAATTCATTCGAAATGTTCTCAGAAATTTTGGCGCTTCTGAAAGTCTAGTATCCTTGTGTGCAATGTTTATCGAGTTAGTTTTAAGATGTGTAACCTTTTGCACTTTCTGATTAGTCCGCGAATGCATGATGGTTGCTCACAAAGATACTTCACTTTCTTTAACGCCGCCGTGATAAGGGAGGGAGGAATGTTGCAAAGAGTACTAGATGACCTATTTCATTGAGCTGCAGCGCTCCAGGTCACGATGGCTGAACTTCAATGGGGCGAATTGTAGGAATGGTCGTTTACGCAGGTTCAAGTGGACGTTGAAGAACCCCATGTAGTTAAGATGGCCCGCCACTGAAGTCTCGCTCGCAATTTTTTTGTTTTTCGCCGTATAAAACTCCAGTAAACTTTATTTTTCTGGTCTCATTTGACGCCGAATATTCGCCTGTGCTTCCATGTCTTCCAGGAGCTTCCCGACATGTACCTGTCTCCAACACCGTCGGACTCGACTCTCGCTCTCGAAGACGATGAAGGCAGAGACGAGGAAGACCTCATCGAGGAAGACCTCATCGAGGACTAGTGCCTTCCTTGCGATCGGCATTCTCTGCTTGCGACTCACGGCGAATAGTGATGCCAGATTTCATCCTTTCACTATGTTGGAATGCACGCTTTCAGGGCTTCACAAATGTAGTTGCAAATGAAAGTACAAAGTGCAACTGCTGCAGGTTCATACAGCAAGTAAACAAGCAGTGAACGTTGGAGTTTTCTTTCCTTCTCTGTCAGCGGCACGTCAGCCTTCCGTAAGTGCGCTTCATTCCGGTGGAGGATTCATGGAATTATTTCCATGGAATTGTTTCTACCATTCGCTAATTAAGCTAATGTATCTCTTTTTGTGCTTAATTGGGACATGAAAGTAAAGATGCAGGAAAGATTTCTCCCGTCGTAATTACTCCCAAGATTACTGCTAACAATTCAACTGTATACGTCTAGTTTCGCGTTAGCATTAGTGTTGTACACTGCGCTGCCAAAACGTACAAGAGGCCTGAACGAATGAAACGAAAAAATTATTTCTGGCCTAAAGCGACACTGTAGACTTGCAATTGGCAGTAACTCAACGTAGGAGAGTTCCATCAAATTATAATTCTCAGGCGTGTTCTGTTCAGTCAAGTGTAGTTTGGAATCTATTTGTATCGATTGCAGATAATAAATACTTGATAAATATATTTGTTTGTTCGCCGTACGGTGATGCCAGTTTGAAAGACTCTGCGTGGTCATAAGTGGCCGTCCTTGAGCGCATGCGCTGAACACTCGTATCAGACATGGCCTGATTTCGGCGAAGCATGATCAAGCCTATAAGCTGTTTCTTTAATCATGTGTTATGGGATGTCGGCGATTTTATGTAGCGCCGGCTACTCCTTTTCGTAGAGAGTATAATTATTGCAAATCATGTACATGAATGAAAACTACATGAAATCGCACAGTTCATTCACATATCGTCATTAGGAATGGCACAAAACACAGTCCACTTACACAGCTCTAGCGTTGACATAATATGCAGTCTCGCGGACATCGAATATGTTGGCAACGCGACACACCAGGTCAAGCCAATGGGAGACGGAATAAGTTTTAGCATAAATCGGCACACAGTGCCACACGGCAAGCTGAAAGTAAATAAACATATGTAGAATACATGCATAAGGTACATAAAGCATACATCAAATGAGCGTTCTCTGTGTACTAAATGTTTATCTCAATAATATTGCACAATATCGCTCGGTTCTATATATTCGTTTAGTACCAATGTTTCCGCTATTGTAATGCTTGTCTTGGCCATGATGTATTCCCAATAAATCGCGTAACTACCGTTCTCTTTCTTTGGCGTATTGTAGTTATTCTAACAGATGATGTCATATTTGCTCTACTAGGTGGCCGCAAGTACACTCTGGCCTTTCTGCTAGTGGAACTTTGTGCAAGAACGCCGCTACTTGTGTGCGCGGTACAAAGCCGGAGGCGGTGAACCAGCGTTTTAAAGATTCTGTTGGCATTAAATCTTAAAAGCGAGTGAATGCGAGCCAGTTGGTAAGAATCCATGGTTAAAAAACAGCGCGAAGAAGACCTTCACTGCAAAACACGCACGGTGCGCTCCCGCGCTTTTCAATCGATACGAAACCCCGCCTCCAAGCTCTTGTGCGCCTGTGCCGATCAGCTTGGATGCGCGGCCGCACCGTTAGCGCTGGCGCCCCGCGGAGCCCAGCCACGCGGCGCCGTGTTCGTACCAAGAGTGGACGACCCTGTACGTAAAGAATAAATGCTAAATGTAGTTTCTTTTATACTAAAAGAGCCGAGTCCACTGTAAGCTAATTTGAGAAAAACGCAGTTGTTTGGTACTGGCAATATGGTCGGGCCTACTCCAGCAATTTTTGCCAATGTGCCCCTCTTACCATAACACTTCAGACCTATATTGCTGCGAAAATCGCTATACGGTACTCAGGAGTAAAATTTAGATTTGGCTCTTATTGATTGCAACATTTTATTTGGGCTTGAATCGGCTACGCAAAAGTAGTCTGTATGGCAGAAAGTGAGCAATATAGCAATAATTTGCGACAAAATGAACACCATCTTGTGCCTTCGCCGGTGCCGTCCTTTGTTGCATGGGCGTAATGGCGATGACTAGACTTGAAGAGCGAGTCGTCCTTCCTGGCAACAGGCGCACTGTTCTGGACTGTCGGCAGCAGATTCTTGTTCCTGGCATCTACAGTCAGTAGAGTAGGTCCTGTACCCAGGGATTAAAGTCGGCGTGGGGGGGGGGGGGGACTGGGGGGCCTGGCTTTCCCTCCATTTTTTAGGGGCTCAGCCCCCCCTCGGCAGGTCTACTGTAGCATGGCGGCACCCATTTGACAAGCGTCGCAGTTAACTTTTTTGTCAGTAGTGCTGTGTGCAGAGGAATTGCAGCTCTCTAAATTTTTTAACAGCGATTTATACGCAATTGTTCGGTTGATGGGGCGTCAGCAAAAAAAAAAAGCGAGAAACTGGTGTCATCGTACTGCTGAATGCAACTCCCCGAGACATTGCACACCATGGGTCCCCACCAAGTTCGACTAAGCTTCTTGGCACAACCCACTTTTTCACGAGGCACCTGTGCGTGAGGATACCTGCTCGTGAATCAGTGAAGGTTCGCCTTGGTCTCTTTAGGTCAACAGTCAATTTTCATTCGTTTAGTGGTGCATTATGAGTCTGTTGCAATGCCAAAGATGCATGTATTTTGCCTACTTTTTTGGGCGAGTATGTGTGAACAAAAAATATAGCATTCTCGTGCCTGAGGTTCTCACTGCAGTGAGTGAACTGATGTTCAGCGTTGCAGCTATACTTATTTGCTTTGAGTTCGCTCGTCAAAACTCGTTGAGAGGGGTATCGCGAAGTCTTGTCTAAGGTCATCCTTAGTTAAGTCCGGCCACCACAAAATCCGCGACATTTTTACCTCTCAGGTGGCTAGACTCCGAGAAGCAGGTTTTCCGGAGGCTCTGCTGAAGGCCATAGCCGAGTCACCATTGAAGACCATTTGTAGCTGTAGTGCAGCTTCTTGTGCTGACAGTACAGTAAGAGTAGAAGGGTGAGAATTTCTGGTTTTGCCCTACGTCCACAATCGTTCGCATGATATTAGGAAAGCGGCGAAGAAATTTGGCGTGGATGCTTTATGCTCAGCGCCATGCAAGTTGTCCCGTGTGTGCGCCCTTGCGAGGGTTGTGAAAAATGGTGACTGCGGCCCACACCACAAACGCAAGCTTGTAGGATGCAAATGGGCGGTGGTCTACGAGTTGCCGTTGAGCTGTGGCAGGATCTATGTGGGCCAAACGGGAAGATGCTTGAATAAGCGCGTGTTGGAGCATTCGTATGCTGAAGGTTCAGGTAGTGGACAACACTTGGCGGTATATTCTAGGTCGTGCGCTAATTACAAGCCACTCTTTAAGGAAACAGAAGTGTTGGGGCGTGCCAGAGAAAAAAGGGTACATGGAATATTGGAAGCGTCGGTGATCTTCAGGCTTGCTCCAGAAAAGTGCGTGAGTGAACCTCCTGCTTATCTACGCAAAAAAAAGAGGTTGAATTTTTAGGGTAGATAAATGGCCTCGAATATAGTGTGTGATACTGTCACGAATTCTTGTGCGCATGTATGTTGTCAGAAGTCGAACTCTGATGTTTTCAATAAATTCGGTTGTTAGTCTTCGACCGTCCTGTCAACTTCTTCTGCTTGTGTTCCGTCCCCCGCGCAGTTTTATTTCTGTTTCAATGTCGTACCAACTAGCCCCGCAACGCATATTACTTGGGTGCTTAGCTACATCGCAAAAAAAGAGCGAATTCTGGCTAAGTGGGTAATTATTTAATTGTTGGGCTTTTACGTCCCAAAACCACAATACAATTATGAGAGACGCAGTAGTGAAAGGCTCCGGATATTTCGATGCCCCGGGGTTCTTTAACATGCGCCTAAATTTTGGCACACGGGCCTCTAGCATTTTCGCCTCCTCGGAAATGCGGCCGCCGCGGCCAGTATAGGGTCCCGCAACCTACGGGCCAGCATTCGAGCACCATAACCACTGGACCACCGCTGTGGGTGCTAAGTGGATACTTCGCAAGGGTATTTGCACTAGGCGCCCTGAGAGACTAGAAACGGATCGAAGGCCGCTCATGCTGCGTGTTCCGCACAGGCCTGGTATTTTCCAAAATGGTAAATATGTGTCGTTTAAAGGTTTTTGAACGCTACAAAATTCTGAGAACGCTTAAGCTTCGCCTTCAAGAGTAGAACACGATAGCGTAATCGGGTCCCGTTCCTACACACTTAACATTTTAACACCCTTAAGGGTGTAAATCGGCTTGTCGCCAGACGGACACCCTTAGGGTGTTTCTGCCTACACCCTTCTTGAAGGGTGTTATTTGAACACCCTAGAAGAAGGGTGTTCAGCAAAATAAAATTAGGGTGTTAGGGTGTTCGTGCACTTTAGCACCCTTCTACGTGGGTGTTGGATGTGTACCATCTGTTATATCGACTATCACAAAGCATCGAATGGCTATGCACGAGACATGCTATTATTGAAGCAAAGGGTCAGAAAAGGCAGTCTGTTTAGTTTGCTTTACAAACAAGGCTTTTAGTAGTCAGTGCATTTCAGTCAACTTGCTTATATATATATATATATATATATATATATATATATATATATATATATATATATATATATATATATATATATATATATATATATATATATATAGATTATTGGTCAGCTGCCAGCTCGTAAAAAAGATCACGTGCTACGCGACGCCAAGAGGCCAAAAAAGAGTGTTCCACACTCGCCGCCATGGCTGCGATTGGCGCTGACTAACACTCCTTGGTTTAAATCGACATATATACCCCAGAAAGTGGACGGGAGGATGACCGCCGCCGTAGCTCAGTGGTAGAGCATCGGACGCGTTATTCGAAGGTCGCAGGTTCGGTCCCTGCCGGCGGCAAGTCATCTTTTCGTCCACTTTACTTTCTTCACATTTATATTCTAAATACTACAGATAACACCCCCTATACTTTCCTTGGCGTTATTGTCTGTTAGTTCTCATTAATATTGTGTCTAACAAAGATAAACGAGCCCTTGAAAATCATCTGCTTTCCTTCATTCATAGCGAGGGTCTCGTCCTGGCAGACTTAATGCCTTCAGGTAGTAGGCGAGGGATTAGGTAGTAGGCGAGGGTCAGCTGTCAGCTCGTAAAAAGATCACGTGCTACGTGACGCCAAGAGGCAAAAAAAGAGTGTTCCACACTCGCCGCCATGGTTGCGATTGGCGCTGACTAACACTCCTTGGTTTAAATCGACATATATACCCCAGAAAGTGGACGGGAGGATGACCGCCGCCGTAGCTCAGTGGTAGAGCATCGGACGCGTTATTCGAAGGTCGCAGGTTCGGTCCCTGCCGGCGGCAAGTCATCTTTTCGTCCACTTTACTTTCTTCACATTTATATTCTAAATACTACAGATAACACCCCCTATACTTTCCTTGGCGTTATTGTCTGTTAGTTCTCATTAATATTGTGTCTAACAAAGATAAACGAGCCCTTGAAAATCATCTGCTTTCCTTCATTCATAGCAAGGGTCTCGTCCTGGCAGACTTAATGCCTTCAGGTAGTAGGCGAGGGATTATTGGTCAGCTGCCAGCTCGTAAAAAAGATCACGTGCTACGTGACGCCAAGAGGCAAAAAAAAGTGTTCCACACTCGCCGCCATGGCTGCGATTGGCGCTGACTAACACTCCTTGGTTTAAATCGACATATATACCCCAGAAAGTGGACGGGAGGATGACCGCCGCCGTAGCTCAGTGGTAGAGCATCGGACGCGTTATTCGAAGGTCGCAGGTTCGGTCCCTGCCGGCGGCAAGTCATCTTTTCGTCCACTTTACTGTCTTCACATTTATATTCTCCCCGCAGGGGCGTCTGTGGAAGCAGGCGTTTTGTGTGTAGCGACACCACGGGCCCGAGCTAACGGGGGGGTTTCGACCCCCTCCCACGCCTAGCCGTGCGTGGCTCTGCCGTGTCCGGGGAAAAGGGGATCCTGGGGGTTGAGCCGACGCCAGGTGGTTGGACCTTTAAGGCCTCCCGACAGAGGCAACACACCCCTTTGGCCCCGGCTTCACGTAGACGGCACCCCTGGGCTGACCCACCCAGGGGAAATCGGCAGTCGCCTTTTCCTGTCCCTCTCTCCTGACACCTTCGCCTTTCGCTCTCACTTTATATCTTTCCTGTCTACTTCTCTCTTCCGTTTACTTCCGATTTTTCGTGGTGGCGAGGGTTAACCCTGTGTGACGTAACCAACCTAGGTTATATCATATTTGGTTATAGTGGCAATGTACAGTTGGCATGTCAGGGATTGCTCTCAACCTCTGCCATGTCCCCTTGTTGGGCTCGGTGGTGGGTGACTGGCATTGTCGCCGAACAAATCAATATTTTTATGGGATCCTCGAACCCTTCAACTGATCGTACCCTGAAAAGGGTCCGCACCGATGCATCAGTTCTGCTTTCGCCAAAAAACAAAGAAACGTTCCCGAAATTCCATGTAATACATTGTGAACAATCATCGACAAAGGCTCGAGCTATTTCACCGTTTTTGGTTGCTAAGTGTCTAAGGGAAACTATCGGAAGCGGCTATAAGGCTACTAAGATGGCGAGTGGGGATTCGCTCCTCGAAGTAAAAGACAAGGACCAATATAACAAGCTTGCACACCTCGTGGCGTTTGGAAGCAATCCTGTCTCGGTGAGCGCACACCGGACCATGAATACTGTCAAAGGTGTAGTGTCAGACGAAGATCTAATGGAACTCAGCGATGCAGAACTCCTGGACGGATGGAGAGATCAAAATGTAGTCCATGTGCAGCGCATCACAATCAGAAGGAATGACATCGAAATCCCGACAAAGCACATAGTACTGACTTTCAGCTCAACTACCTTACCCGAAACTCTGGAAACCGGCTATGTAAAACTGCATGTCAGGCCCTACATTCCCAACCCGCGGCGTTGCTTTAAATGCCAAAGATTTGGGCATGCGTCCCAGGGCTGTCGAGGGCAATTTACCTGTGCAAAATGTGGAACAACGGGGCATTCCGTTGATGATTGCAATCACGACGAGACGCACTGTGCGAACTGCGACGGCCCTCACCCTGCGTACTCCAGAGCTTGTCCAGCCTGGAAAAAAGAAAAAGAAATTATTACTGTTAAAGTCAAAGAAAATATTACGTTCCGTGAAGCACGACAACGTATTTCACCGTCCTTCGCAATAAAAACATCTTTCGCCGAAATGGTGCAGCGGGGGGTGACACCACTACGGCCTTTGGCGGTTGCCCGGACCACGCGCAGTGTGCCGAGGCCAGCGCCACCCGCCCCCACGGCGGGAGTAGCCAAGGCTGCCCTGCCATCCCCGATCCTGACCACACCAGTGGCGTCGACGAGCTGCAGCAGCAGCCAAGGCACCACAGAGGCCAACGAGGTCCCATCGACGTCCGGCCAGGTGGGGTCCAAGACTTCGTTGCCCGATGCGAAGTCTACGCAGCGTAGACATCGCTCTCTCGAGCGATTGTCCAGAGCCTCTCAAGAGGCCATGGACACCACTCCAAGTCAGACGGCGCAGGCAGCGCCGAAGGGGCGGCGGGACTCTCTCGACCGCTCCAAAAAACACAAGACGCCAATTACGGGGCCTGAAAAAGGCCCCGTAATGTAATTGAACCTGCTGGTTCTTGCAATATGTCACCTAACGTTCTTCTCTTCCAGTCACTTGTAGCAGCAAATCTCACCTTTAATTTCAAAATGGCTTTTATTATCCACTGGAATTGTAGAGGACTGCTACATAATTTAGGTGACATAAAAGACATGATAAACACCTTCTCCCCTGTTGCATTGTGCCTACAAGAAACAAACTTGGGCGACAGGCACACAAACTTTTTAAAGGACTTTACTGTCATACGCCGAGATCGAACCCAGGCTAGCAGGTTGTCTGGTGGCGTGGCTGTTATCGTACAAAGTAGTGTCCCTACAAGACGAGTAACGGTTAACAGCCACATAGAAGCCGCAGCGGTTACAATTTTAGCACATAAAACTGTCACAATTTGCTCCGTCTATATCTCGCCAACTACGCCATTCACTGTAAGACATTTGGAGTTAATTTTAAACCAGCTGCCGGAACCTTTTATTGTAACGGGGGATTTTAACGCCCATAACACATTGTGGGGAAGCACTACAACGGATGCTCGAGGACAAATAATCGAAGATTTTATACTTGCGAGTGATATATGTCTCCTAAACACTGGCACAGCCACATACTGCTCCCCAAGTACTGGAGCTATGAGCTGCTTGGATTTAGCGTTGTGCTCCCCATCTATATTTACCGATTTTAGCTGGAGAATCATTGATAATCCTTACGGTAGTGACCACATGCCTGCCATTGTACAACTTCTGTCTCCACTTCCCATGATCCCCTGTAGACCACCACGCTGGAAGCTTGAGTCTGCAAACTGGCCTCTGTTCACTAAAAAAGCTACTCTTGAAACAGAGATAATTGAGGGGTTAAGTGTAGATGAATTGAACGACAGGATCACTGCCTGCATACTAGCAGCAGCAGCGGAGGCTATCCCACAATCTTCTGGCATCTTTTGTAAAAAAGTAAAACCCTGGTGGAATAGCGGTTGTAAACAAGCTAAAAAATTGCAAAACAAAGCGTGGGGTACCTTTCGCAGATATCCGACGCAAGAAAATCTTCTCATATATAAAAAAGCACGAGCGAAAGCGAGATATGTACGCAGGCAAGCAGAAAAAGTATCTTGGAAAAAATACGTCTCCTCCATCAATAGTTCAGTAACGTCCAAGAGAATGTGGGATCAGGTGAGTAAGTTTAGGGGCGATGACACCTGCTACACGGTTCCCATTCTCTCAGCAGCTGGCAGCCAAACAAACTTGCAGGAACAAGCAGACATATTGGGCCAACACTTCCACACAATATCCAGCTCAGCGAATTATTCGGCAGCTTTCCTAAAATATAAAGAATCTGCTGAAAAACAAAAGCTTCCAATCACAGGAGGTTCTGACAAATTATACAACAGCCCGTTAACACTTCTTGAAATTAATAGGGTGCTCACTGCAGGCAAAAATACAGCACCTGGCCCTGACAGAATACATTATGCGATGCTCGCTCACTTGTCCCCGAAAGCAGTAGAGGCCCTGCTTCGTTTCTTTAACATAATCTGGGAAACGGGTGAAATGCCAAATAAATGGAAAAAAGCAATCATAGTCCCATTTTTGAAAGCCGGAAAACAGCCCACATCAGCGAGTAACTACAGACCGATTGCGCTTACAAGCTGCCTTGCAAAATCGTACGAAACCATCATAAATATTAGACTGACATATGTACTTGAAACAGAGAATTTGTTGGATAGCCATCAGTGCGGGTATAAGAAAGGTTGTTCAACAACTGATCACCTGGTCCGACTAGAAAATGAAGTACGCAGTGCGTTCCTACACAAACAACACTGCTTAGCTGTCTTTTTCGACCTCGAAAAAGCGTACGACACTACATGGAGATTCGGAATTTTGAGGGACTTGGCAGATTTGGGGATTCGAGGCAAAATGCTAAACTGTCTCTTTAGTTTCATGTCGAACCGAACATTTCAAGTGCGCCTTGGCACGGTCCTATCACGTGTGTTCATTCAAGAAAACGGCGTGCCTCAGGGCTGTGTTCTAAGCACAACGCTGTTTGTAGTCAAGATGAACTCGATTAACAGGGTTGTACCTACCACAGTAATGCACTCACTTTACGTGGATGACCTTCAGATCGCGTGCCGTGCATCAAATATGGCAACCTGTGAACGTCAAATCCAAATTACTTTAAACAAACTCAACAAATGGGCATATGAAAACGGGTTCCGGTTTTCCTCGGAAAAAACTGTTGCTGTTGTTTTCTCTCAAAAGAGAGGCTTACAACCGGACCCCATCCTGAAACTAAATGAAGCAGTATTACCGGTGAAACAAGAACACAAGTTTTTAGGCATCGTATTTGATAAAAAGTTGAACTTCCTTGCTCACATCAACTGCCTGAAAATTAAAGCAAACAATGCGCTCAATGTTCTCAAAGTTCTGTCCCGCAAGCGCTGGGGCTCTGACCGTAAGTGCCTGCTGCAGATTTACCGCTCTTTGGTACGTAGTATACTAGACTACGGCAGCATAGTGTATGGCTCTGCCAGACACTCCTACCTTCAACGACTAGATCCTGTCCACAATAAAGGGCTACGCTTAGCGACAGGTGCCTACAGAACTTCGCCAATTCTCAGCCTGTATGCGGAATGTAACGAGCCATCCCTAGAACAGAGGAGAACGCAACTCATGTTTGCATACGTTCTCAGAATTTATTCTCTGCCAAACCACATATGTCATAACATCATCACGCACTGCGACAAACGCTTACACTATGCAAACAAGCCAAATGTCATCAAACCGCTGATGCTCAGATTTGAAGAAAAAAAGTCGTGAGTGCAACGCCCCCACTGAAGCACTCGCTGTTATGCCAAGGTCATCCAGACTAGCTCCGTGGAAAGATTTCACGAAATTTGTCGATGTATCGCTGGCACATCTAAAGAAACAAAATACACCACGTGAGCATATTCTACAGCAATTTCGCATGGTGCAGGAAACTTATCACAATTATAAAGAATTCTATACAGATGGCTCCAAAACAAATACGTATGTCGGAAGCAGCGTTGTGCAAGGCACGTGGCAGCGTACAGTTAGACTGCCACAGTTTGTCTCGGTCTACACGGCTGAATGTTATGCTTTGTGGATGGCACTTCAGAGGACTGTGAATGCCGGATACAAAAAAGCAGTAATATACACAGACTCTCTAAGTGCCTTGAAGGCCTTGAATTCGCGGTCTCAGTATGAGCCCATTATTGGCAACATTTTAAACATACTTTCACACGTAAGTAAAGGTCAGTGTATACGTTTCTGCTGGGTCCCTAGCCACGTCGGGATCCCAGGAAATGAAAGGGCGGATCAGCACGCACCAGAAGCACAACGTCTCAATGTTTCCAACATAAAGGTACCTCTAGCGGATGGAATTAATGCTCTTCGCAGATCACTAACACTCAAATGGCAAAGCGAGTGGGAATCAAATATAAACAACAAACTCCAACTGATCAAGCCCTACTTGGTGAATGGAAAACATGTTACCATCAAAAACAGTTCATCGAAGTTGTCCTATGTCGACTTCGCATAGGTCACACGCATATTACACATAACTACCTATTGGCAGATGAGGACCCACCAACATGCGACAAATGTCATGAACAATTGACAGTATTACACATCTTAACAACCTGTCCAGGTATGGAAACTCAAAGACAGAAACACTTCCATATGCTTTATAAGTTACACATACCACTACATCCAAGGTTACTTTTAGGTGAAGAACCTTTAATACCAATAGCTAATATCATGACCTTCTTAGACGAAACAGACTTATTAAATAAGCTTTAATCACTACGCTCCATGCCACACATAGTGCAGGAAGCTTTATAAACTTTTTGCAACCTGTAGCACGGCCTCTTCGAAGAGGCTGTTGCTGCGGCGGCTATTTTAAAATAAAGCACTTGCCTCCTGGCCCTTGGAAACAAGGGCGCGGGGAAGGCAGCAGTGCTATGTACATATCTCTGCGGTTTTAGTATCATAATCCTGTGCAGAATACATACCCATTGACCATCCCGCGTATCATGCTCATAATTTTAACGTATATATACAGTATATTTTACGCATCTATACAGCGAGTGATCTTAGGCCTTTCTACAGCCACACTGCACTTTTCATTCTACCCCATATCGCATAGATTTACCTAGATTACAGTTTATTGGCTTTTGTTGTTTGTTTGTTTCGCTTTTCTCTCCTCTCACCATGTGGCTGGCGCAGCATAGCCGTAGTTGCTTTTGCGCCAATAAAACCAACTTAACTAACTAACTAACTAACATTTATATTCTAAATACTACAGATAACACCCCCTATACTTTCCTTGGCGTTATTGTCTGTTAGTTCTCATTAATATTGTGTCTAACAAAGATAAACGAGCCCTTGAAAATCATCTGCTTTCCTTCATTCATAGCGAGGGTCTCGTCCTGGCAGACTTAATGCCTTCAGGTAGTAGGCGAGAAATTATTGGTCAGCTGCCAGCTCGTAAAAAAGATCACGTGCTACGTGACGCCAAGAGGCAAAAAATAGTGTTCCACACTCGCCGCCATGGCTGCGATTGGCGCTGACTAACACTCCTTGGTTTAAATCGACATATATACTCCAGAAAGTGGACGGGAGGATGACCGCCGCCGTAGCTCAGTGGTAGAGCATCGGACGCGTTATTCGAAGGTCGCAGGTTCGGTCCCTGCCGGCGGCAAGTCATCTTTTCGTCCACTCTACTTTCTTCACATTTATATTCTAAATACTACAGATAACACCCCCTATACTTTCCTTGGCGTTATTGTCTGTTAGTTCGCATTAATATTGTGTCTAACAAAGATAAACGAGCCCTTGAAAATCATCTGCTTTCCTTCATATATATATATATATATATATATATATATATATATATATAATTCAAAAGAAAGTTCGGAAGGTCCGGTGCACATGTAGTTGAAGAAATGAAGGAGCACATTTACGAAAATTGCATATTTTTACTCATTTACGTTTCGGCCGTGGCGAAGGCCGTGCCACGGCCGAAACGTAAATGAGTAAAAATATGCAATTGTCGTAAGTGTGCTCCTTCATTTCTTCAACTATATATATATATATATATATATATATATATATATATATATATATAATGCAGACTGCCATTTAGTGTCATACGATTCAATATTTGGAGTCTTAAATATCGTACGCGTCTCGTGCATATCCACTGGAGGCTCTGCTAGTCGATACAGCAGAGGGTGCATCGTATGTGCGTGTTCCCGCGCAAATACACACACACTCACACACATGTTCAATTCAAGACAAATGGAACAAAAAAAACAGGGTGCATGTCTCATGCAGGATGCAGACAATATACACGTTTCAGCAACTTCATTTGCAGTTAAACCTGGTATGGCAAAACGATGGTTAAGCCTTATCGAGTTAATTTCAAATATTCTGCTTATACAGTGCTACTCTGATACACGTCGGTCTCACTTAAAAAGAAATTTGTTTTTCACAGCATGTGTAAGTAAACATAGGTTTGTGTAGGATAAATGTCAGGAACATGTACCACAAGACAGTTTTTCTCTCAACTGAACACCAGCATAGACATTTATTATGAAATTTTATACATGCTTTCTGCCAGGTAAAATATATTGTAACAGCACACTTAATGTCGTCTTGTCATTAGAAATTACATGTGAGGTCACTAATACAATGTATAAAATGACAAAAAATACACGGCGCAGTAAAATCGAGAACAAAAAAGATTCACATAAGGCGGTAGAAATCTAAGCCCGGGAGGATTTCACAACAATGTTCAGAAACTTAGTAACAACAGACCTTGGTGTTGCTTTCTCGAGGCCCAGAAAAATTTTTTCGAAAACTACAAGGGTGTTAAACGCTTTGCGAGCATACTGCAGATTAAATAGCCAGTTTGCACACATAATCGCTGTGAGTCCTTCCTCTGCATTCATAACCCTGAAGCATTTTGACTGGTCCACCATTAGCCACAAAAAGTCCGCATCCTCCGGGACATCCCCACTGAAGGACACGCACGGTGTTGCTGGCATGTCATCCTGTATTGACAAATAGAAAACGGCATTTTGTGCATAAGAAATCACTGTGCGGCTTTGCTCAAATCCTGTACAGTGCAAAAAGTTGCTCTTGTGAGCATGACAAGACAATTTGTCATAAACATAACAGATACATTATCAACTCATCATGATTTAAGTAGCGCACTGACGGACGAGGACAGAGAAAAAGAAGGTGCACAACACCTGTTTCTCTGTCCTCGTCCGTCAGTGCGCTACTTAAATCATGATGAATCCGTACCAACTAGCTCAAGTTTCAATTCTCATGCACATTATCAACTATTAGCCACAGAGTTCTGGGAGAACATAAGGGACCATTCTAATGTGTGCATTATAACTCTCACTTAAGCGGGAGATTTAATTAAGGAGTAAATATCATGAGCGCCTTTAAAGTTACATAAATTACCAAGAAAAAATAAGTAAAGCTACTATACTAAATATTAGAGTGATATGTACTGTGAATGTGCTTGCCGCATCACACCACTGAAAGTTCTATTAAGAGATTATATAAAACAGAGAATATCACTGTACGAAACACCACTTAAAATGTAGTCAACAGTGTTATATACAACTGATATGTCAAGACTCATTAGCACAAACTGGAACAGAATAGAAGAATTACATGACACAAATGCTCTTCACAGACATAGATACAACAACTCAGAGAGGATTGTCTCGTATGAATTTCTTGCATAAATTCGCACTAAGCAGAAGTGGTACACATGTCACGAAGTGACGAAACAAAGCACAAGAAAGGCCTAAGGCCTTGCATTTGTGTATTACAGGAATTATGAATTCCTGATTACACTCATCAGATAAACAGAGCAAGTATATGCTAGCAGGAGCAACTGCTGTCTTGCAAAGCGACATGCAAAACAATGCTGTCAATGACGAAACACCATCCTGACATTATGTGCAGCTAAAGTGAGCCTGTGTATATGATATTGCCACGCCCACTTCTTGTCTTGTTTTGATGTATTCGGGTTTGACCGGCAGGGACGGTTATCAACGCTCGACGCTGTCCGGGAAGCAGTGTTCGAGAAGCTTCACGATTGTAGTAGATCGTTTTGTTCAGATCGCGCCCCGCACGCGAATGTTCCAGCTTTGTCTAGAGATAACGCCGCCACCAGCGATATTGCTGGAATGTTCGATAGCGCCTGTATAAAAGCCGACGCGCTTGACCGCTTGTCAGTTGATCGACGGTCGACGCTCTGTTCGCCGCTATCAGTGTATTGCTTTTCAGTGTCTCGGCCACAAGTTCGGCCAAATAAACAGTTTCATCTCGGACGTGCTGACTGTTGTCTTCGTCGACGTCACGACCACGTGACAATATACATTGCAAGGCATCATTAAGAGAAAGTGAACGCACAACCACAAAGTAATGTCACGCAGTGAGAAAAAATACTGGCTGACCCTCACAATTTATGCGTTTACATTTGTCGTAGCAATAAAAATATCAGTTTCGCATGGTATATATCGGCATCACATATTTTGGTACACCTGGCATAGCTTTGTCATAAATGCACCATTGGCCTCGGCTAATAATAGCTAGTTGGCTGCCATACAATTTGTTTAAATTTACGTTCGATAACATGCAGTGACATTAGGTACTGAACGTTCTGTATGCTCACATTCTCATGCACAAACAAAGCTGAGTATGCTGTTCGTTCCTTCACGTTCACAGAAACAATACGCAGTGCTGCGAGTGTCAAGATGTCTGCAAAAAATTAAAAATATGCAAGATCATTTTATTAGGAAGTAATGAATGATTTCAAGCTTTCATAACATAGCCAGAGAAGCATTTCAGCAATATCTGTAACTACTTGCTTTCAAAAGAAAGGCAGGAAGGGGAAGATGGAAGCTTGCCACGAGAAATTCGCAAACAGCGAATGTGTGCTCAATAGGGTAATGTGTTGGCTTTAACCATGCTTGCATACAACACAAATGTGATAGTCAACTTTCACAGAACACGCAAATAAATATTTCAGCAAGCGATTAATAATAGAAGTGAATCTGCCACTCCTACATTTGCATATAAGTCTATTCAAGCTGCAACTATTTCTACGCAGGAGGGACATGAGTGCACTGGCTAATTATTTTCTTGTTTGAAAAGTATTCTTCAAGGCCCTAAGAGAGGGTGTTACATAGAGGGAAGGGTCAATGACGCAAGTTTAATGAACTGTAGCAAAAGGGTGAGTTAGGCAAGATGGTTTGAGTTCATACTTTAACAGCGTGAAAAACAAAAACACACAAGAGCACTCAACAACACAAGCGTTTGTGTTGTTCAGCCATCTTCCGTGTGTTTTTTATCACTTGTGCTGTTTAAAACAGGAAGTGTAATGGTAAAGTCTGGGCATGTTGTTAATCCATTCATAAGAAAGGTAACACTTGAAGGAAAACACTGACAAAAAAAGGCACACACACAGGCGAACTAAACTGCGAACTTAGGACCCGTTAAAGGAACTTTGCTGACAGGTTCTGATAGGTTGGCCTCCTCATACATATGGACACAATTACATTGTACCAGCCTCTTAGTAGGGAGCGGCACAAGCTCCAGCATCCACAAGAGCTACAATTTGCGGCTGACAAGAATGAAGTTCTGTCAGAGTACCTGCATGTGTGCATGTGTGTGAACACGCCTTTTTTTCCCGTGTTTTCCTTCACCTCCTACCTTTCTTAAAAGCTGTGTCATTGTAACAATATATGGTAAATATAGGAAGTGCACAATAAATTTGCAAGCACTTAATTTAAAAAATCGTAAAATGCATATAACAAGAAGTAAATAATACATAAATGAACATATTTCACTCCCTCTGCAGGTATATAATGTTCTTAGCATTGTAATGAGCTATTTATTCACTGATAATATGTATTGCAGTTTTGAATGTCACAAAGAAACAAAAATAATAAAAAAACTCAGGGGTATGTAAATTGTGATGAGGTTTATTGGAGTAACGAAGTTGCAACGAGGTCGCAACGAAAAAGGACCGTACGGCAACGCCGTGCAAGGCTGACGGAGGCGGTACAGGCTCTTGTGCAATCAGAGCGCGGGTCGTCTTTCGTCCTCTTTCACAGGCGCATCCTCGTTCGTGCATCTGCTCCACTACAATACCCCCGGGGTGAAGCGTAGCCATCCTAGCGACTCATGGAGTACGTAGAATGAGGGGGTCGTAGTAGGGCTTGAGACGGTCGATGTGTACAGTCTCGCGCCCTCGACAGCGCAAATCTGGCGACTGTGTGAGGGGCTCGACGATGTAGTTCACCGGTGACGTGGCATGAATGACACAGTACGGACCATGGTACCGCGCCAGAAGTTTAGAGGAAAGGCCAGGGACGTGGGGGGGTACCCAAAGCCAAACAAGGGAGCCAGCAGGAAACGTAGGAGCTGGGTGATGAACGTCGTCATGTTGCGTCTTTTGTCGACCTTGAGCTTCCGCTGTAAGGGAACGAGCCAACTGACGGCAGTCTTCGGCGTATCTGGCGACTTCAGAAACTGGAGTGCACTCAGAGGCATCAGGGCGGTACGGGAGTATGGTGTCCAGTAGGTGGGAAGGTTCGCGGCCGTACAAGAGAAAGAACGGGGAAAAGCCGGTAGTCGCTTGCGTCGCGGTGTTGTAAGCGAACGTAACGAAAGGTAATACAGTGTCCCAGTTGGTGTGGTCGGAGGAGATATACATCCTCAACATGTCGCCGAGTGTGCGGTTGAACCGCTCGGTGAGACCATTTGTCTGTGGATGGTAGGCGGTGGATTTCCGGTGAATGATGTTGCATTCAGCGAGAAGGGCTTGGATGACCTCTGACAAGAACACGCGACCCCTATCACTGAGTAGTTCCCGCGGAGCACCATGGCGTAGAATGAAGCTGCGGAGAATGAAAAGTGCAACTTCGCGGGCGGTCGCTGTCGGGAGAGCTGCAGTCTCAGCGTAGCGCGTGAGATGATCGACGCCGACAATAATCCACCAGTTTCCAGAGCCACTATACGGGTGGGGGCCGTAGAGGTCGATACCCACGCGGTCAAATGGGCGAGCCGGGCACAGGAGCGGCTGCAACGTGCCAGTAAGGTGTCGCGGAGGTGTCTTGCTTTGTTGGCATGTAGGGCAAGACTGAACGTATTTCTGCACAAAGCGATACATTCCTCGCCAGTAATATCGCTGACGCAGCCTTTCGTAGGTTTTCAAGACGCCGGCGTGAGCACTTTGGGGATCTGCATGCAGATCTACAATCTGCATTGAAAATAAGTACATGTGTCCTCAGTAACATAACTCACTAAATTCACTAAAAGAAAAAAATAGGGTTAATTGTAAGTTCAGTGGCAGCAGCTCCTAGAACTGCTTGGTCTAGTTTAATGAGAGATGGACAATTATTCTGATCATTGATAGGGCATAAAATAAAATTCTTTGCACATCGATGACAGTGGTAGGCAAGGCAGTGCATGCATGATTGTAGTGTAGAAAAATTACTACAGGGTTTCCAAAGAAACGGAATTGTAATACATTTTCAAACTTAACGAGTACAGCTTTTCGCAATTCAACTACAAGCCAAGCTGCAATAACATTCTCATGTACTCACGTCTTGTTCTCAGCCTCGCAGGATCCATTTGCTGTGCTCTTTGCAACATTTGCATCGCATGTTCATCACAAGACACTTTTTTCATCATTGCCATTTTAGTCAATGTATCAGTGGCTTGTGAAACCTTCTGGAGTGGTGTTATCTTCGTCAGAGTTGTGAAGTCATTGCAGAACTGCACAGAATAAAGAGCGAGCAACATTCCAAAACAAAATATCAGACCTCTCACAACGAGCAGCCTCGTTTCAGTATTGTTCATATCTTTTACAGTAGTTTCGGGAGGCACACACATATATTCCATGTTCCAAATACAAATAGAACATTGCGCACTAAATATTTGTATTTCGCCGTGAACTATACGATAAATTTAACTATAAAAGTTGTACAATAATTACAATACAGTTCAGACTACAAATAACGCCCCCATAGCTTTCTCGGCTTCATCGTTTGCTGGTTTTCATTAAAACCCGCCATAGTGGTCTAGAGGTTCTGCTCGACTGCTGACACGCAGGTCGCGGGATCGTATCTCATCCGCGGCGGCGGCATTTTAAAAGGAGGCGAAAATGCTTGAGGCCCATGTGCTTAGATATAGGTGCACCTTAAAGAACCCCACGTGGTCGAAGTTTCTGGAGCCCTCCAATACCGCGTCTCTCATAATCATGTCACGGTTTTGGGACATATAAATGCCAAATAATAGTTTTCATTAGTGTCTTCCAAAGAAAAAAACGAGCCCTCAAATTCTTTTTTGTTAATTCATTGTGAGGGTCTCGTTCTGGCAGACTTAAATCCTTGAACACGTAGTGACCCGCGAGCGAGTTTTCGAAGCAATGTATATACAAAATATGTAAAACAAGCGCTCTTAGTCATACAGGAGGTGCCTGTATTGCAGACAAGATGAGTCGCAATAGCCAGTGGGGCCCTGGACAAGTTTTCCCACTCACAGTAACCAGGCAGTCTTACTTTACTGAAGTTCTATTTCCCTCTCGCTGCCATTTACCACTTTAGGTACTTTAGTTATGCTGTGGTTGTCACTTCTGCCATAACCAGTCATGTTTCCTTGCAATATGGTCTTCTATGTGTATAAGGCACAGAAGTCCTTCAATGAAGCTGTGCAAGCTCACCTAATAGATTGTTGTGTAAATTCTTCACATTAGAGAATTTTTACGCATATCAGAAAAAATGTTCATCGATAATTTAATGCTGCTTATTTTTCCTTTAATATAGCGCATGACCATGAGAAAGTGCTAGCTTCATTTTACAGTGCAGTTTGGAATATAAAAAGCCGGCAGATCCCACGCATTGTGGGAATCGATGTAATGCGAAGCAGCCAGCAAAGAGCTGCATACATCGTCTTGCATGTCATTGAGGAAAATGCGTGTCATGGTTTTCATGTTAACTCCTATTATTTATGTTCGTCACACAGTAACGTCGCGCAATACCAACTTCAGGGTCGATCAAGCTAGAGAAACGGCCGCCAGCGCCCCATGAGCGTGGCACGCAAGTCATGCTGTACATGACATACGTGTCATGACTTTCATGTTAACTCGTGTCATTTATGTTCCTCACACGGTCACGTCGCAAATACCAATTTTGGTGTATCAAGCTAGCGAAACGGCCGCCAGCACCCCTTGAGCGTGGCACGTAAGTCATGCTGTACATGACATACGTGTCATGATTTTCATGTTAACTCGTGTTTTTATGTTCGTCACACACTCACGTCGCGCAAAACCAATTCGCGGGTAGATCAAGCTAGTGAAACGGCCGCCAGCGCCCCATGAGCGTGGCACGTAAGTCATGCTGTACATGGCATGCGTGTCATGATTTTCATGTTAACTCGTGTTATTTATGTTCGTTACACAGTCACGTCGCGCAATACCAATTTCGGGGTAGATCAAGCTAGCGAAGCCGCCGCCAGCGCCCCATGAACGTGGCACGTAAGTCATCCTGTACATGGCATGCGTGTCATGATTTTCATGGTAACTCGTGTTATTTATGTTCCTCACACGGTCACGTCGCAAGATACCAATTTTGGTGTATCAAGCTAGCGAAACGGCCGCCAGCACCCCATGATCGTGGCACGTAAGTGATGCTGTACACGACATGCGTGTCATGATTTTCATGTTAACTCGTGTTATTTGTGTTCGTCACACAGTCACGTCGCGCAAAACCAATTCCCGGGTAGATCAAGCTAGCGAAACGGCCGCCAGCGCCCATGAGCGTGGCACGTAAGTCATGCTGTACATGGCATGCGTGTCATGATTTTCATGTTAACTCGTGTTATTTATGTTCGTTACACAGTCACGTCGCGCAATACCAATTTCGAGGTAGATCAAGCTAGCGAAGCCGCCGCCAGCGCCCCATGAACGTGGCACGTATGTCATGCTGTGCATGACATGCGAGTCATGATTGTCATGTTAACTCGTGCTTTTATGTTCGTCACACAGTCACGTCACAAGATACCAATTTTGGTGTATATATATCTAGCGAAACCGCCGCCAGCGCCCCATGAGCGTGGCACGTAAGTCATGCTGTACATGACATGCGTGCCATGATTTTCATGTTAACTCGTGTTCTTTGTGTTCGTTACACAGTCACGTCACGCAATACCAATTTCGGGGTAGGTCAAGCTAGCGAAACCGCCGCCAGCGCTCCATGAGTGTGGCACGGAAGTCATGCTGTACATGACATGCGTGTCATGATTTTCATGTTAACTCGAGTTTTTATGTTCGTCACACAGTCACATCGCGCTATACCAATTTCGGGGTAGATCAAGCTAGCGAAACTTCCGCCAGCGCTCCATGAGCGTGACACGTAAGTCATGCTGTACATGATATGCGTGTCACGATTTTCATGTTAACTCGTGTTATTTATGTTCATTACACAGTCACGTCACAAGATGCCAATTTTGGTGTATATCAAGCTAGCGAAACGGCCGCCAGCGCTCCATGAGTGGGGCACGTAAGTCATGCTGTACATGACATGCGTGTCATGATTGTCATGTTAACTCGTGTTTTTATGTTCGTCACACAGTCACGTCGCGCAATACCGATTTCGAGGTAGATCAAGCTAGCGAAACGGCCGCCTGCGCACCATGAGCGTGACACGTAAGTCATGCTGTGCATGACATGCGTGTCATGATTTTCATGTTATGACTGGCCATTTATGTTCGTCATACAGTCATGTTACGCCATACCAATTTTGTTTCACATTCGATGAACCAAGCGACCAGGAGAGCACAAAGTCGTAGGCGGCTAGATAGATAGATAGATAGATAGATAGATAGATAGATAGATAGATAGATAGATAGATAGATAGATAGATAGATAGATAGATAGATAGATAGATAGATAGATAGATACGCTCAAAGGCGCAGAAGTTCGCTAAGAAATGCTTCGCATTTAAAACACTTTCCTGTGTGCTTCAGGTTACCCTTACGATGGTATTATGTCTGACAGCAACAGCGCACATGAAAAACGCATTGCTACTTGGTGTTCAGTGCGCTCTGTCATTTGTAATTAGTGTATACTTATGCCGCGTTTATTCGAGGAAGTTATAAACAAGCTGTTATGTAAGTAACGAATATAATGAAACTGTAACAACTCAAAGATTATATTCGTCCTACTACAGTGCCTCAAGAGGAGCATATTAAAGACTGAGTATTAATATTTTTCGGTATTATCAAACCCTGTAAACAAGTAACAAAAATCTGAACAAGCTTACTCGCTGAAAGTCCATCATGTAGGGGTACTTCTTTTTTTACATCACGTACTGTTTTTTCAGCAACATCAGGTAGCCTTTTCCCAGCTGTCAAAGCCATCAATTTTTGCATGAGTTCCTCATTTGGCAATGGTTTTTTAGCTTCCAAAACAAGCCGGTCTTCATGTTTAGTTATGCTGTCATCATCTTCTGCTGTTTTATCTGTGATGCTCACGCTCTGAAATTGAAATCAAAGTACAAGCTGTTGATGAGACTGTTTATGCAGCTTGTACAAATGCGTGTGACTTTCTGTGAGCAGGGTATCACACTGTCCTTACCATCTTAAGTGTCTTGTTCCTTAGGAGCTCAGTGGTGTCTTCTGCTTTCCTTTCGGCACCAAATTTCTTGCGACTGCCCAGCACTTCACCATGATCATCCAGCTTCCTCCTTAGGTTTTTATATTTGTTGCGGAGGGCTACTTTCCAGGAGTCCTGTCAATTCAGAAAGCAGAGATGCTTAATATATTCATATACATAATCATGCATGCACATTCACCCTTTTAAATTTATTCTTTTTCAAAATAATAACACAAACTCATCTTCAAGCTCTGAAATCCCATTGACATCAGTAAATTTAGGACAGTTTCTTAAAACATGGTGTTAAAATGCACACATGGTAAATTAGCCCAAAACATTGACTCCTTGCAACACATTTAAAGAACGTCTAGCAGCACTGCTGCTTCATCAAAAAATATGTTTCACAGATAAGAATTTGCTGCAATCACCTCAGTGAAATATTTTAGCATGCTCACTCATCCCCTTGCCTGTGCATTTATGTAGGCGTAGAACATTTTAACCTTAGACTAACTAACCTTAGACTTAACTTGGTGCTACTCGTGACAATGGCAGCGAATAAGAAAAATAAGTTCTAACCTCACAGCATATGAGCCTAATAACCACCAAATCCCACCTAATGGAGAATCCACTTTGATTTCTTTTGTTTTTTTATAATTTTGGCACATGAATCAAAAGCGCTATACACTTTTTCAGAAATAGAGGTATCATATTCAGAGGCATTTCAATGCAAAATTTATCTTTGAAAACGAACAAAGTTTCTATTAGAGTGAATATTTCTATGTCAGTGCATGGCAAAAAACACTCACCAAAAAGACGAGTAGCCAGGACCGCTTTTAAATGCCATGTGCATTAAGGAGGCTTGCTCTCCTCAATAAGCCATAATTTTTTAATACAGATACATTTTGTGATTGTCATCGTGGTCATCACAATATATCCATAGCATGGTCAATAAACGAAGCTAACTTTGTGGATTACAGTGTTATACGCATCAGCATAAGTAGTGCACAGAATATTTTACAGCATAACAGAAGTGCATGAACCCTACTTACGTGCCCACTTCCAACAACATCTCTCAGGATAGGATACTTGTCAAGGAGCAGGGATGTCACTTTGCTGTAGAACAGACGTGTTGGATACCTGCAAGGCAGTTGTGAATTGCACGCTAAAGCTGTTTCACCTAAAGATTTTACAGGACAGGACGCTAAACACAAACATGCGCTTTTGTGTACTCACAATGTTGACTTTGCCATTTCATTGTACAGGATGTCAACGATTTGCCTGAAGGTAGAAGGTGTTAGTGGCGAAGAGCTCACCACTCTTTCATGCAGGGCGCCAAGGCTGGGCAGCTTAAAATTTATGCCATCATCATCGCCTGAGGTGAGCGGGCTGCAAGAAATGACATTTCATGATCCAAAATATCACAAGGAGAATAATACTCAAATTAATTTTTCGCTTATCTAGGTGCTAAAAATAAAGCCAGAAATTAGCAGACAATTGGGCTCAATGAAACAACAGACAACAACCCTTGGATAAAAGTCACACATGCATTCTGTTAAGCCAAAAGTGCCAGACAACTGTAACTTGCAAGTTTACAGCCGTTTGAAATACAATATCAACTAAATCTGCTTGATTTATAGAGTTCTCATGGCTACAGCAGCTGAGAAAGTGAGTTGAAAATTCATATTAACCGTTTAGCTCGAAGGTCATGGCTTGTTTGTTATTGTGACGCTGTCAATATGCTTTACGTCCACAAGAAACAGCCCAAGTAGTTTTGATCAATGTGAAAAATATGGTTAGCATGACTAGAACGTCTGTTTTGGACTACATATTCACTGCAGTTCAATTCCTGATGTCTACATGTGTAAGTAGCGTTTAGAAGACTACGGCTTCAAGAGGACTGCAAGCTATTTGTGTGTGAATGTCCTTATCAGTAAATAATGCATTTTAATTTATCGCTATTTATTTCAAGAGGTTTTTACTATTCAAAATATTTGAACGCCATAAAATTTCGTAACAAATAATTTGAATTCAACACAAATAAGTAAATAGCTGCGCGCAATTTTGCAAAATATGCTTAGAGATTAAACTATGACGACAAGATCAATACATAAGTACTAGTGTGTCTAGTGGGCAGCAGTTCTTGTTGTCTTGAGAAATTGTGACATGCACATTCGTGTCAAAGCTCCCCAAAAATACCAAGCAGCTATTCTTAAATTTTAAATAACTGCAAATGAGCTATGCTCAAGCAATACTGCATAATTTTCATGTATTTGCTTTGCAACAAACTTACTTTTTCTTCTCGAGTTGGTGAATGTTTTTGCTAGTCGGTTGTTCTACTATTCGTATTTGAATATATTTAATTCAACTCGGTTTTTATTCGAATCGGCTTCGAATTGGAAAACCTGATATTTCCACATACCTACTCCTAACTAAAAATTCACCAGGTCTCTAATGCATTAACCTAAGCCGCTCGAAGGCAAAAGCCATTTGGTGTAACTATTTTACTTGGCACTTAATATTACGTGAACGCAGGTTAAAATTTTTTGTTGTCACGTGAACGCCGCAAAGACGAGGTGGACGCGCAGCTTTATTGTTCACGTTATACTTCCTGTACCTCACATGACCATGAAACAGAGATGTGAAGCATTTGCCTTGAAAGTAGGAATTTGCACAGGCTCTGTTTAGAAAAAAATTTAGTGCACATGGAATTGTTGCAGCCTTATATTATTCGACAAAATCATATAATTTGTGGTTGTCAATACTGCAATTACAAATGATGCTAGGAAAGCCCTTACAGCTCCACAGGATCAATGACCATGCTTGGTGTGTCGTGCTCACGCATTCCAACGTCAGCTTGTGATGTGCCCTGAAAGCAAGGGAACATAGCACACTGCAGATGGTGCAAGATACAAATAAAGGAGACACAAACAATACGTATTTGAGGTACAAGACAGTAGCAGAACTGTAATGAATGCAATACTCGCACTTGTGTTTTAGGTACACCAGCACATTAACCCTTTCGCTACAGTTGATGAGCATAATCGTCATGAAACTAAAAAAATGAACGATGACTATACTCGTCAACAAATGTTGCCAGAACAAATAAGGCTATACTCGTCATACTTGTGTTTACTGACGCTAGGTGGACACAACTGTCCATGTGATGCTGTTTGTGTCTCGTCTTTCGTTTTATTGCCATTTTTCATTATATTGCCCTTCGGTGAGGCCCCCTCCAAGTTATCTTTTTTACGCTATTTATCAAACAGAGGAACCGCATTGAGTTGAAATAATAGTACCGTTTTATTCAGAAAAAAAGCACTACAAAGTGAGCAATACAATTTTTTTCGGTAATTTTGGTATGTTTTTCTTTTTTTCTTACGGTAGCCAAAGGGTAAGAAGTTCCTTATAGCTGCAATGCAAGGGCTCTTACATGTCTTACGTATTTACTTAGTTACTGTTTTTCAGCCAGGAGGCAGGAAAATAGTAAGCGTTAATGTGTTCGTACGCATTAGTGCTCACCGACATGATTCTTACAAAATAACTTATCGACATTTTGAAGGCTAACAAGATCTGCAGGACACCCAAACGTGGGTACCATGCGCTATTAACAGCATTTTGATGCCGCGTTAAGCGGCACAATGCACTCCCACTGTGCTCCACTCGTAATGTGGTTTGATGCTCTTTTGCTAGCTGTTTGTGAGTAGCAAGTATTTATATAGCAAGTGTAACTGAATAAGCTGTATTTCATAAAGTTGCAGAGTTAACAATTAATTTAGTGCTTCCTATCTTATTGCTGTAGTCTGTAAACGGTACTACACATTGTTTATAGCGTAGAGACATTAAAGTTCACACCAGAGTGTCAGAACGTATTCTGAAAACTGTGAACCGGATGCTAGCTCATGTTGCCATCATGGCAGCGGCATTGTGGTATTCCACAATATTAACAGTGGAGCTGTTTAAGCTGTTGGTTGCACCAGGTAGTGCGAACAAAAATTAACATCACCATGAACTGGTACGTGCCCTCTTCGTCCTATAGTCATCTTCTGCTTCGCTCCTAAACCCATGGGCATATTTGTCCGGCGTGGGATGCAATAACTCTGATAGGGAAGAGAACGAGTTCGAAGAGAGAGAGAAAGAAAACTAGGGATAGAAAAAATAAACATACACGAAAAGAAAAAGAACAGTGATTAAGACAGAAAGAGGCAAATAAATAGAGAGAGAGAGGAAGATATATAGTCGAACCCGTTTATAACGAACTGGAAAGTGCCGCGAAAACTGACCGTTGTATCAGTAATTCGTTGTAAACGGACTCGCCCTCAAAAACATGCACTTAGCGACCAAGCCGCTTTTTTTCTGTGCATTTATATTGCAAAGTGCTAACAACCCCTCCGGTGAGAAGTTAGGCCTTTTCGCGTTGTGACGCGACGTCCGCTGCGTGCACGAGTGACTTAAACCGCCTTTGCAGTGAACCGACACCGTTTCACGGAACCGCGGTACGCCACGTGGAGCCGATCATCCCTGGCTAGTTGCGTGCAGCGCGTCGCCTACTCCGCTCACGCCATCATTGCCGGGCCGCTTGCTGTAGGATCGTGACCGTAAACGCAATCAACGTAATGAGCTTGTTCAGACGTCGTTGTATTTAGCGTAAAGTACGTAACGTTTGGGGCGTAAATGTTGGCGGGCCCGCGACTTTTACGACAACTACTGATGCGACCGTTACGTACGACCAATGGGCAAAGCAGTTTCGATTTTCATTTTCCGTTCACGGGGCTTCCGTCCTCCCCAGATTCCCCGTCTTCATGCGCGTCTTGCAAGTGATGCAGTAGCGTGTCTGTGCCGGTGTTTATTGCGTTGCGTGCCCGTGGCCTGTAACAATGACCCGTAGCACAGCCAGCCCACCCATGGCCAAACACGCGAATCTTGCTAGGCTGCAACAATTGTAGCGAGGACACAACGCACAACGGTGCTTGGCTCGTCGTAAAAAACGTACCTTACCGAAAATCTCAATGTGAACATACTAGGTCCTTAGCAACGCAAACGGACGATGCGGCTGTTACGCGATACGACATTTGTGACAGATGCGACTGTAGTCTGAACCCGGCTTTACGCACATTTGTGTGCTCTTAGTGCCCGCTTCAGTTCAGACCGTGCAGGGGTGCGGCGAGGAGCCTGTGCGTTCAACGTGGCGAAGACAAACATTTTGCAAGCAACGCGCACTCTACGTCTCCGCGATGCTCTGACGGTCCTACACGACAGGCGCGGCGCGCTTGGGTTGTTCGCCTAATAAAAGACGCAGTATACGCTCGTTGTAAGTGCACCGACGTTTCTCGGTTCCCGTGCCGCTCAACACCAGCGAGCTACTTTCGTTTCTACGAAGCGACGCGCATTTTATCTCGCACGGAGCGGCGAAATTGCCAACGGCGGCAACGCGCGCCTGTACTGCTTGTACCGCCGTCAGTGTACGCCACACGTGCAGCCGAGCCGACAGCTGCAGATGACTGTGATAAGGTTGTCGGCGATAAGTCATAATGGCAAGTTCATCGCCGGCCCCCACATCGCCTTCGCTCTCTTGATGCTTCCGTGAAGGAATCGCCGCAATGGCGCGCAAGTCGTAATCATTGAACGGCCGGTCTCTGCCGTTACCGAAAAGACGAAAGACATTTTGCGGCACATTGTGACGCCGACGCAGTGAACGTTTAAGCGCCGAAAAGTTATCGCGGTCATCGCTTATTGCATTTTATGGCTTCTTGCGTTCCAAGGAGTAGGTTCATCGTAGGTGGTCGTAGCTGCACAGAACGGCGCCAGGAAAGGTTGCCGTGCAAAAGCTGACCAGGCTTCATGCTGCTTCCTATTTCTTTGCTTTTTTTTTTTCATTCGTTACTGCCATTCTGCCACTGAATAAATACCAGGAAAGTGAGCGACATTGCTCGTAGCGTCCGAAATCAGGGTGCAGTGCTCGCCGATCTAGGGTATCTTCGTCATAAGTAAACTGAAGCGGGGCACGCGCGAGCGCGTGCCTCTCATGCTTTAGAAGGCCTGCTCTTTCTTTTTTTTTTCGCTTCGTATACGCCATATTTTTACCGCGACCGTGTATGAAGTATTCGTTCTAAAGTAGGAGGCTTTGAAAAATGTTCGCTATATGTGGACGCTACTTCAATGGATAGCATTGTAAAATCGTAGGTGCACGGAAGTATGGACGTTACAACCGATAGGTCGTTATATCTGGGATCGTTATAAGTGGTTTGGACTTTAGAAAAACGAAGCGAGAAATAGAGAGAACGAAAAGGAAGATAAGCAGAACATGACGCAATATCGCGTAACACTAGTCACGTGGAGTAAAAACACGTACACTAGTCATGTGACATATTCCCGCCAGAAAAATTGCCAGACGTGGCTCCCGCCATATCCATGTGACTAGTGTGGCGGGAACGTATGTGGCGAGGCAGGTAAACGAGCTTGGGTGGGCAGCTCCTTCTTCGGGAGTCCGGACACTATCTAAGCTGTTGGTTCCAGCCTTACACCGCTAGTGCAAGCTGAGCCATTTTTTAACCCTTTGATGGTTTACGCCGTACGTGCACGTCATCACCTAAAGTGCACCAAAGTGTTTTCGCTGCCTGTATGTTTAAAACTTGCGCCTTTTTCGATCATTTCTCTTGCTTGGCATGTGCTCCGCATTTTGGGAATACATAGAATTTTTCTCATGCGCGATGTCTTTCCGCTTTTTTGTTTTTTTTTTCTTTCCAAAGCGGCGAGCCGGCTTTCGCTCGCGCATCGGAGCATATGCGCGCGGTGCGGCTGGTTTCGGTTTCGTCCTTCGGGTGGTTATCGCTTCTCGCGCCGGCAAAGCTGATGGCTGTCTGGTTTCTAATCTATCAAAAGGTGACCGCTTGCTACTCTCTCGTTTATTACTCCCCGGGGCTCGATTACATCTGTTTCCGTGCGGCGCTAAATCACACAAACGATGTCGCCGTGGTTGCGTTTCCTGTTTTCGGGACTCGGAAAAAATAACTCCCTCTCGTTGGTGATATTCTTATACCTTTTTCACTTATTTTACTTTCAGGACGGCCGCAAAACCATACAGTTTTCTTCTGTGCGCTCACTCACGCAGTTTTGCTCTGCTGCTAGTGAGTCGAGCGGCGATTCTTCCGATGTGGACTATTTCACAAGTGTATTTTTGTATGTCTATGAGCTATGTTTAATACAACTCATAATTTTTATTTATAAAAGATCGTATAAGTTCGAGGTATTCAGCATCGAATTGCAGGGGTGAAATCGAAACTTATCGCGCCCAGCGTGCACGAGCCGTGACCGTTCAGTTACGTCCGACCGGAACTATACCCGTGACAAGGAAGTGACGAAATTTTAATGAAAGCGCGCCGCGGCAGCATATTTTCATGAAAAGCTGCAAGTCATTTCACTTGTGCCAGCGCATCCTTACTTTTGCGTGTAGTGTTTGGTGCTTATCCGTTCCTTTCGAAGTGTGCACACGAAAACTGCAATATCAACCTTTTCTCTGTCTGGGAAGAATAAAACTCTGGGGCGGCCACTTCGGCGCTTCTTACAGACAGGCGAAATAGTTTTTTGCACCTCTTTATAGTTTAAGAAAAAAACAGATAAGCGCCCCCCATCGCACGCAAACGATTATTGGATAAAACCCAGCGGGAAACACGAACCACGGAGAAAGAACACGACGGCACAGGCTGGCTTTCTCTGTGGTTCGTGTTTCCCGCTGGCTTTTATCCAATTCGACATGTACCAACTAGCCCAGTCCATCGTCTTGATAAGCTGTATACTTGGGTATTTCAGAATGCCTGACGCTTTTTCGACCAGGTTATGATTCGGCGCGACTTCATTTAAATTTCTTCACTTCACTGCCACGGGTCGTTTCGGTGTTATGCAACAGAGAGACCGCGCTTCGTGCGCGCCGGGCGCGATCAGTTTCGATTTTGCCTTTGAAATTCGATTACGAATATCTCGAAGTACGCAAAACCTTCGTAATTTCTAAAAAATGGGTATTCCATAAATTATTATGCGCGCGCACTAGAACTTTGATATGAACAACAGCTCTCAAGTCCATAATTAAAAAGCTAATTAACCAATTTTGTTAATTAGTCGCATCGACGTCATTTTATCTGCGGAAAAGTATTTTGCTTTGACATAGAATTCATGGGCGAAAACGACAGGAGACTGACTGTCATAAATTTTCTTATTAAAAATCTGTATTGTATAAAAAAAGCTAGCTCAAGTTTGTGTCGCAAAGAGAAAAAAACAGCGCCCTCCATGACAGCGGGCGAAATTTGTGCAAACTTATTCATTATACAAAATCGCTTTAGAAAAGCGATACCATATTTGCACGGCACCTTGCTGTATTTAAATGTTTCTAAATTGTGAGCTAACACAATTCAGAAATTGTGTTCGCGCTTAGGCAAAGTATGAAGAGATGTCATTCAATGACCACTAACACTTGTAATCAAATCACTCTCGATGCGGACACAGTCGAGGCGAGCAAGCGCATTGTGTTGCCTCTTGCCTCAACGCAACTCCCGACGTTTTGCGAATACATGACCGCAGCCCAGGCGCACGTAACGACCGAGCACAAAAAAGCGAACAGCCATCTCAGCTCTACAGATTAAAGGACGTAAGGCCCATCTAGGCGTTCAGCGGCTACGACCGCCGCCGCGCGCATGCAGCACGCACGGCCAGACCGACCAAAGGTGCGCTCACTTGTCTCTCCCCCTTACAACCCACCCCATTTTTGCAGCACACACGCCGAAGTCACTTGCTCTCTCATTCCGATTTCACTCGTATAGCTTTCGCGAGAAACGGCGTGCGTCAAGTCACCCTGCCAATTTCTGCCCACAATCACACACTTTGTTTTTCACCCAGAGCGTATGTGTCCCTATAGCCATATATGCCAAGAAACTTTGTTTAAACCAATACCAGCAGAGAAAACTTAAAGCCAGCTAGATCGTAATTTCCCCGAAGAACCTCGACCATTTTCGACAATCTGTCTACAGGAAAGCATTAGGAGTTAGGACCATTATAAACATCACACTGGGAAAAACCTCATCATAACTTTGAGTTGGCGATATCTAGAATGACATGAGTTCTTAAAACCTAGGACTTTCCATGCTGTTTTGCTCTCGCTCGCAAAAATTGCTTACGCTAACAGTTGCAACCGATTTTCAAAACTAATAGACCGATCTCACCAGATGATTTGCGCATGCGCGAGTTTCCGACAGCGGCACTGCCGCCATCTTAGTTGGAGTACTCTGAGCGCTGCTGGTGCGGCTGCTTGCTGTGTGTCTCAGGTATATTGTCGTTTGGCATGAATCCTCGGCACAGAAGACAATTGAACGCTGTGTTAAACTGTGTCCGGACCGCTCATGTATGTTATTTTACTTCAGGTTACACTGCATATCCTAGCTTTAAGAAAAAATAAAAGAACAGTAGACAACGTTTACATGTGACCAGGTCGGTCTCTTCGTGTTGATGGGCGCGCGTCGCTTCGCTGAATAAGTATTAGGTAAAAAAAAAAATAAAGACGAGAAATCATGTTGCTGTCGTCATGAGAGCAAAAATCTTTAGTGAACGTCAGCACGCGAGCTATACAAGTTACAGTGTGCGGAAAACAACTTGCCCAAACGTAGAGCTCTCTGCGACTACGAAGACGGGAAAAAAACAAAGCGACGGGACGAAAAAAAAGAAAGCTTTTTGCGCTTATTTTTTATTCAAGCAGTACTTTCAATGTACGTACACCGTGTTGTCAGCGCAAGACTTCGAGCACAGTGATGCGTTAAACGTGAATGAATATGAGATGGTCACCGTGAAGCAGGTTAGAAGCACGCCCGCGGGGCGACGACTGGCCGCATGCCGTTTGCAAAAGTTTAACGTCACGGAAATCTTCTGCACGGCAAAATATCTCCTGCTGCACAAGGGATGGATAAGTCAGTAAGAGGCTTTGGTGACACACACACTGTGGCGGATGAGCAGTGCCCCCCGAGGCTGGCAGCGGCAGCCTCAGCTGATTGCTCGGCGCCGATATCGTCGCTAGGCCTATACTGCTTCGAAGCCGCAGTGTATAGGTATGTATACGTACGTTAAGAGCCGTCTACGCTTATATAAGAAGCTAAGCTTTGCTACCGCTGTTGCTGCTTTACGCTGCGTTCGCGATATCACATTTCGAAAAGAATGGGAAAATCCCGGCGGCGAAGTTGGCTGCGATGCCGGCACGGTCGAATTTTCGTCGTGCACTCCATGGCGCGAGCTGTAAACATACCTTTGGCTTGTATCACAGGTATCGTTCACGCTAGACACTTCACAATCGTGATCGCTTTTGGTGAGAGGTCGGTTTAGGAGTCGCTATATATCTAAGCAATCTCTGTTTTGCCCGGAAAACACGTTGTATCCAACCTGTTGCCGCTGGCGGCGATCGCCCCGGCGAGGGGATCGAGCACATGTTGTATGAAGTTTTGCTGTCGCTGACCGGCACATCAGTAGCGCAGAAAACTTGTTATGACGCAATAGATTGTTGCTAAATTACCATGCATTACACACACAATTCACAAACACGGTGAACAACACGTTGAAAGTGCGCCGTAGTTGCCGCTCCGTCCGACTTCGTTGACTGTCGCACACATTTCTGTCGGAGCTTGACATCCTTGGAAAACACGTAAAATCCGAGTCCTTTTGCTTCAGTTTGCTGTTGTAACATCTCAGCTTGCAGCACGTGAACCCAACCATCGCGACTCATCCAAATATGGCCCCTAAA
Source organism: Rhipicephalus sanguineus (assembly GCF_013339695.2). Classification (NCBI taxonomy): domain Eukaryota; kingdom Metazoa; phylum Arthropoda; class Arachnida; order Ixodida; family Ixodidae; genus Rhipicephalus; species Rhipicephalus sanguineus. Next base: position 198,160,273 of record NC_051177.1, read on the forward strand.
GCTTCATAATGCAGCTCGCCGATGCACCATACCGAGTACTGCGGCAGCGGTGGCGTAGTGCAACTCGCGGTGAGATCGGTCTATTGAACTGACAGACTGAAATATTTGGAGGAGAGCGTCCAATCTTTTTAATAAAAAACAGTAATAACGCAGAACCCGAAAAACTTACCTGTGACACTGAACAGGATGGTGTTTCTTTATCACTACTGTCTTGCTGGGTCACAAGAAATATTTTCGACATATCAGGTATGACGTCTTCGGCAGCAAGGTCGACAAGTTCATTGAATGCCGGATCCATTACCTGCAAACCACCACCCGTATACTGTCAATGAACTATCTAGCTGCTAAAAAGATGTATGATTATTTGTTTACTACCACTATTATTTTATGTTCTTATATAGAGAAGTCACGGCTAAGCTTCCAGCAAGCATGGCGTGGCGGAGACATGGACTCTGGAGTTGTAGAACGCTTGCACGCGATGGGTCTAAACGCCAAAAACGACGACCGCAGTGCGACCAAAGGGCCAACCGCGACTACCGCACGCAAAGCCTACATGACGCGAGTGCGTCGCCGCGCGCTGGTGGCACAAAAAATGTTGCGCTGCTGTGACAGGCAAAATGTTGCTACGTTGTTGCAACGATGACAACTTCAGCAGCCAAAGCAACAAACCAAGACTGAACTCGTTATCGAGGGAACATGCAGCCAGCAAAACTCGCAATAATATCGACGAGTATAGACGTCAGTCACAAATCTGATCAAACGGGTCGGCGTTTATATACGTGAGTCACGGTATGTACATTCCTTACATGGCGTAGCCCGATGAGGTGGGAGGTCTACCCCCTTTCCCTCCACATACAAGCACACGTACTTAAACAGGGTCGGAGCCACCTTTTCCCCGAAATAAATTTCTGGCTAGTCCCCTGACTGTACAATCCTTGGTGCTCACGTAAATTTGCGATAGTACTCCACGATTCGCATCGTGCACGCTATGTGAATGCAAAAATTAACACTCGAGTGCGTTCCGACTTCTAATACACTCAAGGCCGGTAACAAAGGCAAGCCTCTCAGCGAAACAAGTAACATTGCTGAAAAAAAAGTAAGCGTCTCACTTTACTTGTGCTTTTAATGTGCAATCTATGAAAAGCGATGTCAGCTGTCAAACGTTCACAATCAACGAGCGTTCCGGAGCGAGTGAAGTTCAGCCGTATATATGCTCGGCGAATGAAGTTGAACGGCGCATGGCGAATTCGAACACGTTTTCTTTTTCCCTTTGGTGTACGTACGTGAAATTACTTTACGGGGGAGGCAGAAGTGTACTTTGAACCTCGGCCGCCTCGCCTGGGCCTGATTTGGCGCTCTCGACGCGTCTGCTTCCAGAGGCGTCACTTGCAGGGGGCAAGGTTACAACGTACCCTCGCGAAATGAAGTGAAATGAAAAATTGCGTACCCTTGCCCAGGCTGCGACAGGATGCTACGCCGTTTCCGCTCTCCCTCCCTCCTCGCGTCACATCTTTCATCCCCTTTTCCCTTTCCCGAAGGCGCTGTGCCGTGCTCACCGTGCTCTCGCAAGGAACTGGTGCCATCTTTTCCTGTTCATTCAAGCACGTCTCGTATTCAAGAAGCGTGTGAGAACGACGCGCGCTCGTCGTGGCAAATAAATCGTGCTCGGAACGTAAGAGGTAAGTGATTATTTCCTTAATATTTTCTTTAATTAGCTTGAATACTAAGATATTGCAGCACTAATAAACGACAGTAGCAAGAAGAAAAAAGGCGTTGACTAGCGTTAGTCAACTCCTTTTTGTTTCTCGTTTTGCGCTGCTCAATCTTAGTGTCCGTTATCTGATATGTACCGAATATATTATCGAATTCTTTTGTTTGCTTCAGCCGCATCGCATTTGCACAATATTCGCCGTCAAATGAAAACGTTGCGCTTATTTCTAATAGTCAATGAAACACACTAGTTCCCTGCAACGTCAAGTTCTGTGTAGTAAAATTTCACTGTGCTCTGTCGCGGGTGAACAAAGTCGTTTGCCTGCAGGTGTGGCGGATCCCTGCTATCTGTTACATGAAAATATGACACGAGCTAGCTACAACTTCTCACAGCACGACACAGTGAACAAACCATAATCGCGTGCACATTCACTGTTTTGTGTTTGCTGCCAGTAGCAGATTCCGCATCAAGCGAAATCAGAATACTACATACGACGAAAATAACTCGTTGTATTTAGTTTCGCTGAAGGTGTCGCTGCCTGTGTTCGTGCTGTAACACAATAAGGTAACACAGCTTTATATCTCTCGTGTTTCCTTGATGCCTTAAAGGGATTGAAACAATTAATCGGTTTAGATTGATCTATTTTGCTCTGAAAACTTTAATGTTGTTGATTCTGCCACCGTAGCTTTATTAATACAGGAGAAATTCAAAATCAAGGTCTCATGTTTAGGTTGACGCTCACGGAGTTCACAGTTGATATTTTGTATCTTTACGACATTAGCCTTAGCCAAATTTCCTGAAATTTGGCTTCTTAAGTCTCGGGCCCCCTTAGAGGGCATTGCACTTCATTTTTACCGATTATCAACGACGTAGGTCTTATAAGACGCCGTCAAAATCTACGACGTTACCGTGATCGGTGCGGAAACTTCAAGGTGGCACCGCCACCCGCATTTTCTTTTTGCGCTTTTTCTCGCTTTCTAAACGTCTTCTCGCGGTAAGTGAGGGCTTTTTTTGTATTGTGAAAGAAGAACTTACTAATACGAGAAAAATGGTTTTCTGTTTAGTGTCCCTTTAAACTCCACGCAGACAGTGCATGTAGAATATGTTTTTCTTCGTTAAACAGCTAAAATCCACCGGGCCGGCGTATTCCAGCGACGTGCTATGCTCGATTCTATGCTTGTCTTCAGTTTGTGGGCGGCTGATCCCATTGATAATATCACAGGCGGACCGTCTCTTTGATAGCTGTCGATGCGCTAAGAGTGCGAAAAGGCACTAACATAGATAACGGCATCACTACTAATTACCGGCCTAGGGTCATGGTGGCAGGTTCTTCGACAAAGCTTGGAACGTGGAGCCTTGTACTAACACCGCTTACCGTTTTGTTCGATAAATGTAGTAGTAAATTGATTTTGGTGGAAAATATGCTGCTGTCGCGAAATGCTGTGAGCGGTCAAGACCATGGTAAAAAAAAACTCACGATGCCCCTTATGCATTCGGCTAAGACGACTGCCTGGGGCATTGCAAGCTTTCTGCGCCTCAACTGGTTTTGCACTGCCTCCGTGATCGGCCCATGTTTGACCAAGCCACCGTGTAATGCAATGACGTCATCATGTGACGTCGCAAATTTTGGCCATCTGTGGCGCCAAGGTGACGTCATATGGTGACCTTTCAGGTGATCATTTTTTGCTTCACTCGTGTTGACGCCGCCGACGGTCAATATTCGCGTTTGATGAGGCGTCTAAGGCTTTCACCTTGATAATAGCGTGGTGCAGAACAAATGACAAGACTGGTGGCCGTAGCAGCATGATTGAGTGCTTGCTCTTTTAAAAAGCGTGTGCAGTATCTTTGATAGAAATAATATTTTCATAGTTTGTAAGTATTACTTTTTCTCACTGTTTTGCGTTCGACAGCCAGATGAAATAATCAATAATTTCATGCTCATGACAGGTTTCCCATTGCGAGAGCATGACGCCAGACTGTGTCCGTATGAACAAATATTTTATTGGGATCTGAGACAGTTGCACGGGAAAAGTAAGTAGATTTAACTGCTATATTTCTTTGCGTTTTCTAGTAGCCTAAGCATAGCCAAGTAGCAAATTTTATTTAGCTCAGTCATTGAGCTCACCTATGATGGCGCAATTTTTTTTAATAGCCCAATTTGACTAACTGTAGCCAAACCTGCCAACGCAACGTTGCGTCTGGTGACTGATTGGAAACACACTCCTCACCAGTAGTGTCTTCAGCTGCTATTTACTCATATGAACTTTACTAGGCCCTGGCCTTGGCCACCTAGTGAAGACCCTGGCCGACAATACATGGCGGCCAGGGTGTTTCCGTCTTCCACATTTGAAGTCAGTGCGAGCAGTATGCAAAACTATAGTGCATGACATTCGTAGATGTCGCTCAGGCGATGAAGCTATCACCCAGATAATTGACTGGACACTTCCCCTATTTACTCGAATCTAGGTCGATCGTTGTTTTTTTTTTTTTCGAATAACCACGTACGAAACAATAGGGTCGGCTTATATTCAACGATATAAAAGAGGCTCGCCGGTTTCTAATAGATATTGAGAAAAAAAATGGCACTTTGCTAGCGCTGTTTAGAAAAGATGGTATCGTGGGAACTAATGACCATGCCAGTAGCTAACAAAAAGTACGGCAGCTTATCATTTCCATCAGCGTTATGACTGTGGAGAAGCCTTACGTAATGACACCATTGCGGCTCGTCGTGTGCCTGCCCGCTTCAAAGTGCACCCTGCAACAAGTGCATTGCTAGAAAATGTGTTAACTTTGTGTAGAACAGGGGTCGGCAGCCTGCGGCCCGCGAGGCAGTATTATGCGGCCCCCGGCACGACGTCAACACCCCCGCCCTCCCCCTCCCGACTAACCGATGAACATCTCCAGGACTTTCTGCGTTTGTCGGTGAACCACCTTCATGTAGATATTTGCGAGTTGGCTGAAAAAGTCCAGCACCAAAAGTCGCAATGAAAGAGTTCCGGCTTTCTTTTTAAGGTATTTTGTTTGCTCGCGACCTATGTTTATTGAAGCGGTCTGTGCCTGAAGCATCAACGCGGAGGCATCAGGGAGAAGAAGAAGAAGAGGGGAGGTCGAGAACAGGGATAATAAATGGCGGAAGACATCCGTCTCTCTCTAGCTCAATGTCTCAGTAATTTACCTTAGAGGAACGCTACATTTTGGCGCAGCCGTCAAGCGAACATGTGGGTGACATTCTTCGTTGATCGAACGTCACCAAGTGGGATAACCTTCTCCAGCTACCAAGTGGAAGGTGAGCCAGCGAAGAACCTTGCCCGCGATGTGACAACCGCTACCCTCGTCGAGTCGGTGCTGCAAGGAGCTTCAATCAGCTGCGAAGACCTTCTAAAGACGGGATCCGCCAGGCTGGCCCTGCAGCTGGACGAACTCGAGGACTGGGTCTTGAAGCCTTCGCGCCGACGCACCGTTGAAAAGGAAGCATCGGCGGAGGTGAGCATTTTTACGAACCTCATCGAACAACAGCAACGACAGATGACGCAGCAGACTGAATTTCTCGCAAACGTAATGAGATTGCATGACCACCGACGAAACATAGTGGAACCAGATATTTTAGAGGAAAGCTCCGCAAGCCCCAACTACTGGCTTTCGTTTTACGAATATGCATGCGGAAAAAATGGGTGGGTCTCTGACGACCAGAAGATTGAAAATATGCGCCGCTATCTTCGTGGTATAGCTAAAAAGTGGTATGACATGCAACTTCTGCTTGAACCACCAGCATGCTGGGAAAACTGGAAAATGATATTTTTGTCAATTTTCCATCGCAACGCTGTGGAAAATTGGGACGCGGCTCTGCGCTTCACCTACCGGTGTGGTTCGTTGCTAGAATATGTTATTGAGAAACGGCGCTTGTTGTACGAAGCGGAGCCTAAGCTCACACCACCGGTAGCGGTAGCTTTAATTATGCAAGGGCTATGCGTCGATGTCCGAAGCCAAGTTCAAATAAGAGACCCGAAGACATTTGAAGATCTCCTACAGTGCCTGCAATTCGTGTCGCCAACAGCTGAATTGCCGCAAGAATTACCGCCCTGTAAAACAGAACTGGTTTCTAACTCAGCTGAATTGAACGCACCACATGAACTGAACGCCCATGAGCAGTTAGTTCATGTGTCTACCTCGTCTCCTTGTCTAAAGGAAAGTTCATACCACGGTAGCAATGGTCATAGTGACACATTGTCAGTACCTCAGCTGTCGCCGCTGAGAGAACCAGAGGCCTATGAAGAGCCCCAAATGACAGGCTTGAATGATACAGTATACGTCGTGTCCACTTGCTTGCTCCACATTCCTGTTAAAGTCAATGACGTGGAAATGAAAGCCCTCGTCGACAGTGGAGCATCTGTGTCGATAATAAACAAGAGGCTCGTGGACGTCAGCAGCCTGCATGCTGGAAGGACTCTGCGCGTTCAGGGATATGATGGGACTGTGAGTTATCGTAATTAGTGGACATCCGTAGTTCTCGAATTTCAAGGCCACAGAATTACAACCGATGCGTTGGTGCCGGCAGATGTCACTTACGAGTTCCTACTATCTCGCCCTGACATAAAGAAGTTAAAGATGAACATTTACTGGGACGTCAAGGTACTAATTGAAGACCACCTAGGGACAAAGGATGAGATAGAGACGCCTTGACGCTTAAGACAAATTGAATGTGAGGAAGACATACAAACAAAGTACCCAGAGCTCTCCTGCATAGGAAACTACCCTCCAGCAATATGATTTCATGAGGTTCCTTTCGACCTCGCGGACAAAGCAATTGTTCGAAGAAGTCCGTATAACATGTCCCGAGAAAAAAAGGTATGGTTGAAATCAGAGTTACAAGCGATGCTTGATGCTGGCATTATAAGACGTTCGGTGTCGCCATTTGCATTGCCAATAACCATTGCTCCGAAAGAAGATGGCAGTTCTCGTCTGTGCACAGATTACAGGGCTCTCAACCAGCAAACTGAGTTGATACCATACCCAATGCCTAGGATTGATGATATCATTGACGAGACCAGTGGTTGCCGTTGCTTTTCACGATTAGACCTTTGCAAAGGCTTCTGGCAGATTCCATTGAAGGAAGACACAAAGAAGTACACGGCGTTTATTACACCGTTTGACTTATATGAATACAACAAGCTTCCATTCGGGTGGAAGAATTCCCCAGCGTGGTTTCAAAAGATCATGAACGAAACCCTGAAGCCGTATTTGGGCATATTCTGCAATGTTTACATCGACGACATAATTGTTTATTCGAAGACCAAAGAAGAGCATCGGGAACACCTGTCCATAATTTTGCAAGCTTTGAGTGTTGCAAGCCTTAAAGTGAACTTTAAGAAAAGTGCCTTCTTCCAAGAAAAGGTAGTCTTCCTCGGAAGAGTCTTCGGAAGAGTTCCTCGGAAGGTCCACGAAAAGCACAAAGCAGGAATCCGTTGAGAGAATCTCAAAATTGGTAAAGCCCTATGACATACATTCACTTCGTGTGTTTCTGGGTCTGGCCGGGCACTTTCAGTTTTTCATTAAAGACTATGCTAATAAAACGAGATGTCTCACACGCTTGATCCAGAAATGTATACCGTTCCAATGGGCTGGCGACTGTGAAAGGGCTTACTCTGACCTTGTGAAGATTATATCGTCGGACCCCATCCTACGGATACCAGACTTTTCCTTGCCGTTTGTGCTGAATACAGATGCATCACATTATGCGACCGGAGCAGTCCTGTACCAGAAGCTACCAGACTTGAATAACCAAAAACATTATGTAGTAGGGTATTACAGCTACACACTGAAGCCGGCTGAAGTGAACTACTCGACCACAGAAAAGGAAGCGCTGGCCGTATTGAAAGCTGTGCAGTATTTTCGAACGTACCTAGAGGGTGCAAAATTTACCCTCTTTACAGACCACCAAGCATTGACTCACCTACTCGGTATGACACAACCAAAGGCCGCATAGCTAGGTGGGTGAATTATCTGCAACAGTTTGACTTCGTCGTGTCACATCGTCCAGGTCCTCTACTCACTGATGCGGATGCGCTGTCCAGGCTTCTCATACCAACCGCAGTTGACAATCCTATACAAGTTAATCACACAAAGCTCTGGGAAGGTACCGAAGAAATGAAATTCATTAATGGAAAATATCAAGTGCCACCAAAATTGATTCCCAAGATTCTGCATCTTTACCACGACACCCCTGAATCAGGCGGACATGACGGTTTTTGGCGCACGTACAGCAAACTACTGAAAAGGTTTAAGTGGCCAGGTATGAAAAATGACATCAGGACCTACATCCGTACATGCCACGAGTGCCAAACGAACAAAGTCAAATACAAGCAGCCCACGGACGTTATGATACGACAGATCACTCCAGCGTCCCATTCGACGTTGTTCACTTGGACTTCGCAGAGCTCAAAAAGAAAGAGGAAGGGGTCAGGAAGACGCAAGCTTTCCTGCTCGCTATCGATGAGTGCACAAGAATGGTTACGGCTAGGGCAGGAAAGGAAGACGCCAATAGCATCATGGCTCTATTGAAGGCAGAATGTTTTCGGAATACAAAGACATTAGTTTGCGACAATGGTCCGGCTTTCAGTAGCACAAAGCTTTCCAAATGAGCGAACGACCACGGAGTAACAGTCAAGTCTTGCGCACCATATCACCCAGCTGCTAATGGCCTCGCTGAGCGTGCAATACGAGACGTCAAGCAGTACATGAAGATGTACCCGAACTTTCCTGGTGGTTGGAAATGCTGCCTAGAAGCCGCTGTGAGATATCACAACCGTTCTTGCACTAGTGGTCTTGGATGCAGTCCTCTTTTTGCCGCTTCAGGGACTGTACCGGTGCTTCCAGCAGACCGCGAACTGGGCCTTCTTGAAAACCTGGTGCTTTTTGAGAAAAAGAAAACGGAAAAACAGCAAGAGGCGTACAAAAAAGAAAATGAAGAAAAACTTCGACAGCAGACGGAGCAGTGACATACCAGACATACAACCTGGAGACTTCGTCCTGGTGCGGAAAGGAATAAGGAATTCCAATGATAAGTTTTGTGGGCCCTTTCAAGTCGTCAAGACGGCTTCGCAACGGGGTATCTTGAAGACCATCTGGTACCTGGGAGTCTCTGGGCACACAGAATGCGCCTCCATCAGCAATATTTTTAAATATTACACCAGGAGGTGTGAACAATGAAGTCCGGGAGAGTGAAGCGGTCTGTGCCTGAAGCATCAACGCGGAGGCATCAGGGAGAAGAAGAGGGGAGGTCGAGAACAGGGATAATAAATGGCGGAAGACATCCGTCTCTCTCTAGCTCAATGTCTCAGTAATTTACCTTAGAGGAACGCTACAACATTGACAACATTGTGTCATTGAAATGACAACATTGCGACAGCCGCGCTAAAAATCAACGTGATTTCTATTCCGGTTTTCTACATCATTATTGTCAATTCGCCAATTTATTTCTTTTTGCCTGCGAAGCACCCCCCCCCCAATATACCGCGCGGCCCCCGCCGTGCCGTCTTCATGCAACACGGCCCTCCATGGCCATAGCGGGCCCCGGGTAAATAGCGCTTGTCGCTCAGCAAAAGCCTTTTGAAGAAATAGATAATCTAGGGAAATTTTAAACTTCAGTTTATCCTGAAAGCCAAATCGGTGTCATAAATGTCGTTATCTATTTAATATTTTGTTATGTTACGTTGTAATTGTGTGAGTTATGTTCGGAGGCAGCTTTCTCCGGTAATGGCCAACGGTAATGACCAGCAGTGGGACGGTCCATTAAGCCGTTCGCTTCTGCGCGTGCCTTTGTCGCCGAAACCCGCGACCTCTTGTCTGCGGCTCGTTTCGCTGGTCATCCGCCCGTACGGCGGAAGCAGTCTCATGCAGAGGCAGATTGACAGTGTAAATAATTTCTCGCCGTCGCGACACCCCTCCTGGCAAAATGAGCAACGCTGTGCTTCTGCAGTGATTGTAAACAGGCGGTGGCACCTTGTCTCAGACAAGACTCGAGACAGGTGACCGGCTGTATAGAATAGGCATGCTGCTCCTGCTGCGGTATATTTTAATTGTACCTTGAAAAAATGACTGATCGCTTCTTTAGCCGATTTCCTGCATGCGGGGTTCGGCGACAAAGGCGCGGGCGGGGTTGAACGGCTTAATAGCCCGTCCAAGCCGCCGCTTTTCATAAAGTCGTCCCATTTCCGCCGGGCGCCGTCGACCAAGCAGCCATCGTTGAACTTTACTGGAGAATGCTGCCCCCGAACATAATTGTTTTACGATATGTGCAATTATTTGTATTCTGTCTTTGGCGGTGTATTACAAGCCATACAAAATATTTGACTTTATACCGTGTACAGGTGCTCCCAAAATAATTCGGAGCGCCGGAGCGGTGGCCGCTCGTTGGCGGCCACCGCTCCGGCGCTGTAGTGCCAGTGCCTGCGCGTGCGCGGTTTCCCTAGCAAGCGCGCCTCGTTCCCCAAAGCATCTAAATAGGTGTTGGTTTGCTCCAGAAGAATAGAGCTGTGGCCGTATAATGTACTTTTATTCCGTGTTCCGTATTCCGTTTTCCCTGTTACGTCACGCTTGAGGCGCCGCCCACGCCGGAAGCCACGACGTTTTTCGAATTTGGCCAATAAAAAGCGCTCGTAGCCGCCCATAGCTTGTAGAGCAGGACAAGTGCGGCAGTTGGCGTTTTTTACGTAGGAATTCTGGGGAAATCCCTAGTATTTTTTAGGTATTTTCGGGGGGGAAACCTAGGGGCCTTAGTGACTTTTTGGCTGAGGGCCGCAAAGGGGCCGTATAACTCTTTTATTTCGTCCGCGAGCGTGTAACAAAAGAACGATTGTACGTAAATGAAAATAAATTTGTTTTATAAGCTTCTGGTGCAAAGGTTAATGAAGCATATTGCGAAGTAAACACAAAACAAACGTATTTTGAGAGTCGTAGCCACATGGGTGTCGCTTTTGCATCCAATCCAAGTCGCTTAAGGCGGCCGTTGCTAGAAAAACAGCTGATAGTCTCTGCGAGCCATGTTTTCTGTTCTGTCACCTATAATGCTGTGATAAGAATGTGATCGCGACTACCGGGGAGTATTTTCGTCGCAGAGGAATATCGGTAGCAGCGAAGAACAAGGAAATCGTGAAATTGTAGCCGTAAGGTGAGTAAACAATGCCAAGCATACCGTAATCGCGCTATGTTTACTTCGCTTTTGTTCTTACAGGTAACGAAAAAAAAAAAACAAATATGTGCGAGCATGGGAAGCCTGTACATCTGTCGTGTAATATGTGGTAAGCAGCACCTTTTCTTTCTGAATGCGATCGCGCGTGAGCGAGCGTAGTTACAGCGTAGCATGTAGTACATGATGGGAGTGTGCCATATGTTTCCCTTCCGTTACTCTATCGTGTCTTCGCACATTTATGCTGTATTGAACTTTCCGGGAAAATATGTTTGGTGAAATATTTATCTAACACGCTCGTAGTTGTGTTTTATTCGTAATAATATGACGAAATGCAATTTAATATATCTAAACGTACTCGTCGATGATTATTTGCTGCGTTCCGGCAAAAGCTTGGACGCAAAAAAAAAGAAATGGCGGAACCACGGGTTTCGCGGGAGCAGGCGAATGTTTTGATTGAGTTCATGGAGCAGCACCCACAGTTGGCGAGAAACGCTGCTTGTTTCACGTCAAGTATGGGTGCTGCTCGTAAGGCAGCCTTGTGAGCGGAGGTGTCAGACGCGCTCAACGCGCTGGAGCCGGCCGTGAAAGCGGTCCGGCACTGGCGCAAGTATTGGTCGCGGCTGTGCTGCGACAGCCGCAAGCTGGCGAGGGATGTAGAAAGGGAGAGAAGGTGAGCTCATTGCTTGCAGCAGGCTGCGGGACGTATTTTAACATTTCTTATGCCTTTGCAGGAGGACGGGGGGAGGAAGACTCGGAGGTGTCGAGGGCCGGGTCCTGGCGATCCTCGACAGGACAGGGCCGGACTCCGACCCGATCCGATTATTCACTGGAGACGATGCGGTGAGTATTATTACTATTGCCAAATGTCTCGGTGCAGGCGTACTGTTGAAGTGCTGTATGGTGCCTGTTTTTTTTTATGCGGTGATGCAAAGACTGGAGCTTGTGCTGCGAATAATCGGAAATCTCGCTAGAAGAAACGAGAATGGCTTTCTTGAGGCCAGTGTAAATAGTTGTATTTGACAAGTCCTTTCCATGAAGCACACAGTTAGTAATACGCCACATGTTCTAAGAATTCCTTTTTGTACAGAACTTAGAGTATGTTTCCCGAGAAGTATTCTGCCATACGAGAAATAAGAAGTTCGCTCCTCAATTAAGCTGTCGCAGACTGGGCAAGCAGTTGACAAGTTCAATAGTTGCAATAATGACGTCACATGAAGTGGCCGCAGCACTAAACATGGTGTGTTCACTATGTATTGCAGGAGGACAACCCACCAAGGGCGGAGGAGACAGCCGCTGCCGACACCTCGCAGTGCGGCCTGTTCAGACAGCAGTGTCAACACCTGCCCCAACACCGCAACCAGCCCCAACAGTGGCCAGAGTGTCTGTTGGGAGCCAGACAGGCACCAGCGGCACTGCACGTGAGGCACTTTCACAGCTCTTGCAGTGTAAGTCATTTGAAGCAGCTGGAGACGCTCGTGTTATAACCTTGCATACCATGAGCGGTTGTTTCATTTAATAAAAAATATGGCTGGCCTAATTGAAGTAAATGTTCCGTACAACCTATATTGTTAAGGAGTGTAGATGGGGATGCAAGGAAATTACGGTGGATAAATCGCAGTCACGTTTCGTCGCACATCATGCTTGTGGTACTCCCTTAATTTGTCTTTTGTCATGATGTCCTATTCTGTTCCTTTACGTTTCATTGCCCATGTGCATGGCACCTCGCAGCCATGATAACGATCAAATAAACTTTGTGCGTAGCTTATAACAAAGTGCTCTTCATACATTTCTTAAGGACAACCAGGGCGACATCGTCGCGGTTCTCCTCCTCCTGAGGCGGTTGGCAGGCTGTCGGCGGAGTGCGCGAGGCAGCTGCGGGTGCTGGAGGAGACGAAGGCAGAGGCACGACAAGTAGGTACAACAGAACCATTTGTGAAAGGAGATTGCATTGCTTGTTAGTCTTCGCCACTTACAGCTGGCATAGTTGAAAGCAAGCATGGTAGCCTTACTTAGCATACCCTAGAACTCGCAGGATCATTCATTTGGCATGCTGTAAGGTGTGAATAGATTACGTTGACTGAATAAACAAACACAAATATAGCAAAGTCATAAACAATACAGACAGGTGACAAACATCGACGATAGTGACAGAGTAGGAAACGTTTTTTTTGTCCTCTGCTTGTCACATGTATGGTTAAAGTACAATGATGCGTTTTGTGCAGCTAGGACAATGTTATTGCATTCGTCTACAAAGGGGTAAGTTATACTTGTACAAAACATAACACTGCCGAAGAATGGTGATGGATCGTGGTGATGGAAAACACTGATGTAAAATGGTCATTGCATGGTGCACATATACATCTCGCGTTTGACGCACTTTTGCTGCAAAGCTTTCAGCCAGCAGCTTGGCTATACACAGTATGTTTGCATAGTTACATGTCTGACACACTTCAACAGTCAACACAGCAGTGCAATCTAGTGGGCACGACAACCATATTTTAGCTTCTGTGAACAGCGAACATGTGTTCAAGGAACAATTTTTCTCAGGAACAGAGACACTCACAGTTACTACTGTCTGTTTACCTTATAACGAAGTTGGTGTCGATGTTGTGAGGTGGGGAATTTCACATGCTTGCGCACGACATGCACTTGGTTTTAGATGTGTTCAAAGCTATATTAGCCGCTGAAACATCAGTAACTGCGATGTTACTTCAAAGTGATTGTGTCAAAAAAAAAAGAAAACAAAAACAAATGAAACAAACAAACAACTCAAACGTGACGTCGTGTGGTTTTGCTGCACAGTACATCAATGCACAGTGCAAGATCGGCCTTGTTTTTTTTTTTTTTACATTGCATGCAATATTTACTCTGCGTGATTGACAAATACTTCAATGCATCACATTCTTATGAAACATGTAGTATCAAATTACTTTCCTCTCTGCTCCAACTTTCCTGAATCTGCATGCCTGGCAGTTATTGCAAAAGGTGCGTTTGCAGGGAATGGACTGTAATCCAGTAATTGAATTTTTTTTCTCGCAGCACCATCAGGAGCTCATGGAGGAGGTGAGGGGCTTGCGTTCGGCTCACGAACGCATCGCAACAGCCCTTGAACTCCTCGTGGGCGCCCTTGTGCCTGGCCATGCTACATTCACAGCACCGCCACAGCCGCCGCCGCCATCACCTTGGCCTTAACCATTGCGATTTTTTTCTTGTCTTTTTTATTTCTTTTCAATTCTACGTTTTTTTGTGCACCAAGCTGTGTGCTTTTTTAATTTTTTATTGAACAGCATTGTGCTATTTTTTTATTGCACCAGATTAATGTGTGCTTTTTTCTTTTTTATTGCACCACGTTGTGTGCCTTTTATTTTTTTACTGCACCAGATCAAGTGTTTTTCTAATTTTTTTATTGCACCAGGTTTAGTGAGCCTATTTCTGTTTAAAGTGACACTGAAGTACTAGTTAGTGCTCACGCCTTCACAGGTTGCTTTGACACCGGTCAACTTTCTGAAATGATATGCATGCCATTTATGGCTGAAGCAGTGAAAAATGGTAGTACCATTACGTCACTAGGAGCAGGAATGGATACAAGTGCTTTTACATGTTGCACTAAGGGATGATCTACTTGTTTAGGACTAGCAGGGGCTTTTACATTCTCTTTGCTGAGCCTATGCAACTCTACAAAGGGAGAAAAATGTGTGTTGGCACCACTTGTGTGTGCAATTCTCACAACAGTCATTTTCTAGTGACACATGTTATGTTACTTTTTTTATACTGTGTGTGCACCAATTTGCTCTATCCATGCCACTACGATATGTCCTTTATGTTGCGATGCATGCAACATAAGTTTTTCAATTTTAGCAACATTTCACAAGTGCGTTTGACGCACGATTAATGTTTTTAATTTCTCCTGTTCTGCGTGATATTTTGTTGTGGAATGCCCAAGGGGAACTTGCGCAAGCGATTTACTTCAATTTTTACAATTTCAGTGTTTAGTGTATAATTTGTTTATTTTTTGCAATTTTAGTATTCAGTGTACCTCCACGCGGGGCGCTACAAGGCGTTTTACGACAGACAGCTAGGCCTTTGCTTGTGATATTTAACGACCATTTCTACCAGAGTGGGTATCCATACCACTTATATTAATGCTTCGCAGTCTTGCAATTATTCTCGACTTTTGACGTCTTAGTCAGCTGTGGTAATAGCCTTGTATGGGTACTGGTGCCTGTTTCTTGTGGTACTATTGTTGGCATTTCAACAGTGATAGTTATACGTTCTAGTCATTGTTATTGTTGACATTTCTTACACATATTACTCAACCATACGTGTGCCCTTTTACAGGTGCATGTTTCTTGCAATATGGAATGTTCGTTCATACAAATCTGGATATTCCAAGTTACGATAACAGTATGTCCTAGTCATTGTTACTGTTGATATCAGTTTGTGCTATTCATAGCTTGCCTATGTAGTGAGCACACATGGACAGCTGTAGTGGCAGCATTGTGTAGCGACAACTTAGGCATGCAACATTAGAACATTCAGTGTATGTTCATGACATGTCAAAGCTACATCTTCAAAGGCCAAACTACTGTTACTTAAGGGAACATGATTTTGAGTGTACTCGCAGCAAACTCGATCACAGTTGTTTTTAACATCAGCATAAAGTACGACTTCGTTTTGTCTTGCTGTTACAAGTAATACTTTTCTTATCTGTACTGATCAACATCTACCTTGTTATTGGTGGTGTCTTCTTTGCAATGTGTATGAAAGGCGTAAATTATTGCAAATTTATCATTCTAATCTGTCACTATTTCATGTTGTGCAGTAGGATTGGATGTATTGGAGAACGACGTTGATGTGTGCAAAATTTTAGCTTCTCCCCGAGGTGTTCGCACATTGTGCAACGTTAAGGTCGCTACTGCACAGTCCCACAACAGGGCTTCGAAACCATCTCGCGATTTTGGCGTTACAGTTGCTGCAGTTGAGCCGCTAATATATCTGCACTTCCTTATTTATTGATTACCCCACGTTCGATGCTACTGTGCTTGCTTCAGCACAATGTTGTTAATAAACATGACACTGCACTTCGACTATGTCCATTTATCAACAGACAGCATAAGCCATGTTTGCATTAGTTTGAATATTGCCACGGAGTCATGACGTTGAAGAAGGTGGCAGACTGCAGGCGTAAGGCGAAACTTTTTATTTGAGCGGACTTGCGCGCTGGAAACAAAAGTCAAACTACAGTGACACACGCTGTACACTCATAGTGGCCAACAGAGCGCTGTCCGTCGAGAAACTGACAAGCACATGTTAACAGAATGGTTTAAACAATCTTGCAGCTTCTGAAACATCACAGCGTGGTCCACGTGGAGCGTTGTAAACAAATCTTTTGGGGTGAAGCCCGAATACATCAAAATAAACCACATGGCATTATGAATAAATTCGTACTCCTTTAGCAAAGGTCGCACGTGAAGTACTTCCTGAATATTTCACGTTACTTCACTAATGAGCGCACTTGACATGCCGCATGGTGTCTTTTGGCATCACTTGGCCATGCACAGGAACAGTACAGCGCTTGAGCACGTATGAGAAGCATGATGCACTTCACATGCCAGACGATCTCTTTCGGCGCCACTTGGCCTTTGAAAAGAAACAGTGTGGTGGATGTACGACAGGTCACTGGGCATAGTAGGTGTGCGTTGCAGAGACAGGAAGCGAGAAGACGGGGCGTACTCCCAGGCATGGTGCAGATGGCGGTGACAATTGTTGGCGATTGCAGGATGTGAGCAGCGACAAAAAATGATACTGGTGAACAACAGTGGTTACGGTGCTTGGCTGTTGACCCGGACCACACGGGCATGATCGAGGCTGATCAAATAAGATGTCACACTACTAAAGTTGTGGACATGTGTCCCATTACTGCTGACAGCACCAGTTGCGAGATCACACTGAGGGGAAAATGCAGAAGCATCGGTTTACTTAATTTTAGGTGCACGTTAAAGAACCGCAGATGCTCAAGCTCCTGCAATGCAGCACAAATATTTTAACGTCGCAGTCGTCGCTGCAGGCGGCGCAGTCGCCTGCGCACCCTTCTTGAATGCTGCAGGTGTTCCCGCCTTGTCCTGCTAAACAAGCCGATAAGGCCATTGTGGACAGCTTGCCCACGCAAGTACATAAAGTGTGATGACCTCCCCTGTCTAATCCGAGGTTGGGGGTCATCATCAATAGAGCTGCCGTGCTCGCTGTTCTCGTCGCCACTGTCATCACCGAAATCGTCAACACCTATGTCACCTTCTTCAATACAAAGGTTGTGCAACACTGCACATGCAGCAACAATGATGGAAGAACGTTCCGGTGAGTAGTGGAGGCAGCTGAAGGCAGCGAAATCGGCTCTTCAGTAGCCCAATACAACGCTCCACTATGGAACGCATTGAGGCATGTGCAGAGTTGTACTTGCCTTCTGCACTATCCCTGTGAGGACGACCTCGCACCGGGACCATAAGCCAAGACTCCAGGGGGTAGCCGCCGTCACCTGCAGAAATATGAATTGTAAATACTGCTAAAATGACAGCGATCTCTCAAGGTTAATTGACCCTAAGATATCAATAATAGAATCTCTGTAGTACCTGACTAGCCTAACATGGACCCCGTCTGATGCAAAACATTACTACGATGAGGTTGTCATGACAAAGTGCATCACTTGACGATACTGCCGCAGTTAACCCACAGCTGGGAGATTGTGCATCGGTAGCATGCGGCATCATGCCGCTTGTCAGTGCTATGAAATTGTATCAATGCCGCGAGGCATTGATACAATTTCATAGATACCTAAAACTGTAAATACATGTACCACAAAAATAATGAAATAAATAAACTTCAAACTAAACTAAACTTCAATCACGGATATGTCTCAGACGTATTGTATAGAAACAAAAAAAAAGAAAAAAAAAGAAATATTTTGATATACAATACCTATCACTGGCAGCACACGTAAAACCAAGGGAATGGATTTAGTTCTCACCGAGAAGGTACTCGCCAGTCGTCTCAATGCGGCCCTCCTCGAAACGTGCGCGGACCCACGACGTGCCCCAGATGTGGCTGTCGTGGTCCGACCCCGGTCGCAGCGGGTCGACGGCGAGGATACGCGTCACAGATCTAGGAAAACCAAGAGCACTATGAGCCACGTTTCACTGCGAAAAAAAAGACATGCGCACGAGAAAATGGGAACACCGCTACTTACGAACATGACGTTCAGGGCGAAATACCCTTTGCGGCACCAGAAGGACGCCTTCTGCTCGCCCCTCGGTGCGACGATGGCGACGAAGCTACCGTCAACGCATCCGATGACGCCAGGTAGAGGTCCAAGGCGAAGGAATCCCTCCTTCACGGCCGCCTTCTCCTCCGGCGTCCTCGGGAAGTGAACCCACTTGTTGCGGGTCCCGGCGTTGACAATGGCCTGAGCCACACGTCGGACACACTTGCTGACCGCGGGCTGCGTCACCGCTGCGGTCTCCTCGCTTCCCACCGACGACTGGAAGGACCCGGTGGCGAAGAAACGCAGAGCGCACAATACCTGCCGCTCCACCGAGAGCGCAGTTGGCCGCGAGCCCCTCAGTTCGTCGGTGACTTCGTCGCACAACCACCACACTGTTTCTTTACTCAGGCGAAAGTCACGCCGAAATTGTTCGTCTGGAATGTCAAACGCATCCTCGGCCTCTCTTCTCCGACGTCCGTGGCCATCGTACGCCGCCTCCAAAAAGGCGAACGCCGAGGCGAAGGTCGCTGGCACCGCACGGACCGCCATGTTTGCTATTCCGTCGAAACGGGGCCACTCGCTGGCTGTTCCGCGCTTGGACGGAACCGATTCCGTATATTTTAGCAGAATGAACGCGTACTCGTCATTTTGACGTCACCAGAATTTGAGCTTCCGACACGTCACTTGAGTGACAGGTGAAACGACCAATCACGGGGCGCTAATGGCGGCCAAAACGGAATACGGAACACGGAACAGCGGTTCTTTATACGGCCGCTGGGTGCTTTTTAGCGTTTTGCGGATGCGGATGCGGTCTCAACGCTCTGTGCGCGCGTATGCATGCCGTGGAGCATACGTGCGCGTGCATGCGCGTTAATGGGCCTCAGTGCTTTTGAAAGTCAATAGTTTAACTGGCTCACTGGTTGCGGAATGTGACCATCCCGCCGCTCATTTTCGACAACACCTGCGGTAGCAAAAACCAGAAAGCGGTATACTGCACCTCAACCGTTCAATAAAGCATGTAAAAGTGTATTAAGCACCAAGTAACTTCGAGTAATTCAAAAGTCTAAAGGCTAATCTTAAGTAATTAGGGTAATTAGGAAGACCACAACACGGACACCACACGAAACATTTATTACAGCTAGCTAATATGTTTTACTAGGAAAGTAAACGTAATTATTAATTAAATGTTTTTGACACGCGCACGATAATACATAGAATGAAGCATAAATTCCAGACTGCGTGTTAATACTGGTCACGCCAAATTAAAAAATATTACGAGTTCCACTAATTACAATCAATTCAAGGCTCCGCAACAGCGAGTCCGTAAATTCAACGATATGACGGTCAATCAATAGTCACAACTAATTAACCAGAATGAAGCAATTGGAAACAGAATGACAACGACGCGTAACGTTTTTGTCGTCAAAGTCGTTTTGAGAATCGATAAGAGGACCTATATAGCTTTTTTTTTCTTTTTTATTTTTGGCGATGGCACTTCTGTCTCTTCAGATATGCCTGCATGATACGTTACTATAGATTTGACATGCGTGACTGTGTGTAGCGCGGCAAAAGGTGCACTTTCATCCGACGTATTCGTGAGCAGTTTGCGCGCCCGGTTGATAAGAAGATATGAAGATATAAAAGCCATCGAACTGTCGCGAAATTCAGCCCTTTTCCTGTCGAGGCAGCATGCCGAAGAGAGTGCCAATCGACGAGCGAAGAAGGATAGTTGACCTATCCATTCAAGGTGTTTCTCAACGCGAGATATGCCGCTTCACACGGAGGTCTATGAGTGCCGTGAACAGAATTATTCAGGCCTACAGGTCTGAAGATGGCCGACTGAAAGATGCCGCTCGACCAGGACGCAGCCGATGCACATTGGAAGAGTCCGACCGCCTCATCGTTGCTGCAGCAGTTGCGGACCCTTTTCAGAGCGCCCAGCAAATTAAGACCGCTCTCGACCTTCAAGTCGGTGTAGAAACAATAAGAAGGCGCCTGCGAGAAGCCGGACTTCACGGGTTTATCGCCGCCCAAAAACCACACCTGACGGAGCGGCAAAGACGTCAGCGCCTTGAATTTGCTAGAGCGCATGAGCATTGGACGGTGGAAGATTGGAAGGAGGTGATCTTCTCAGATGAGAGCACATTTTATTCAAGGTGGGACCAGGAGCTCCACGTTTGGAGGCCATACAAGTGCAGGTGTGTGTCTTTTGATTGTGTGGCCATATTTCTTCCAGACGTTTCCTACGTAGAGGCACACCTTTTTTTTCCCTTTTCTTTGTGCAGATACGACCCTGGATATATTTCCGAGGTCCACAGCAGCGGCCGGTGTGCTGTAAACGTCTGGGGAGCAGTAAGCAAAGATGGCCTCGGCCCGCTAGTGCGCTGTCACGATCTTTCACAGCTGGGGCCTACTGCGAAATCCTCGACAGCCATCTGCTTCCGTATGCTCTGGACGGGCCATTTAAAGACGGGTGCTTCTGGTTTCAGCAAGACCTCAGCTCAGTGCACACCGCCAGAGCTGTTCGGAATCTCCTGGAGGAACGTGCTGTTCTCACACTTCCGTGGCCTCCAAAAGGCGCTGACTTTAACATCATCGAGAACGTGTGGGGACAATTGAAGCAAACCATGTCCCGCATGAATCTAGGAGACGCCAGTGCTGACGAACTGTGGTTTGCCATAGCTGGCGAGTGGCAGCGCCTCGGCGAGAAAAAAGACTTTATAGAGTCACTCTACGAGTCACTTCCACGCCGTATGCAAGCTGCGATTCGCGTGGATGGTGCATGCACGCGATATTGATGTTGTCACCCAACGTGCCTATATTTGTCCATGGTGCAAGCATGGTATTAAACTGCATAGATAGGCCACCATATTGCCACGCGCAGTGCTTTTTGGTTTGTTCATTATGTGTTTACTTGCCAGCGTCCGACAGCGCCCGTTTGCCTAATCAACGTTCAAAGCAAAGTCCGTGCTTCCAACTCTCTTTGTAGCCGCGCGAGCAATCTGATTTGATAGAGAGAGTGCTTCGCACTTTCTTCACTAGAGCCATGTTATAGGCACAATTATATGGTATCAAAAAGAATAGCGCCGAGGCATAAAAGCCCACCAGAAAAGCACCGTGGCCATCTTCTTCCCGCCGACGCTCGCCTACGCACGCCGCTCTGTCACCTTCTTCACCGCTTACTTTTGTCATTTTCGGTCTATTTCAGAGCACAAGCTTGTTTAAAGGGCCCCTCACCAGCCCACGTTCAGTGACGAGACAGTTTCCTCCTCGCCTCCGCTACCCTTTTTATAGGTGATATAACCCCCATCGCCACAATTTCTTTTAGTAGCACGGGAAACATGTCAGCACTAAGCGGTCGATCTCCGTTCTTTTGCTGCGCTAAAAATGTAACAGGGGACGACACGAGAACACAGAAGTGCGCACTTCTGTGTTCTCGTGTCGTCCCCTGTTACATTTTTAGCGCAGCAAAAGAACGATGCCGTACCAACTAGCCCCCATTGAATCCTTATTCGGTCGATCTTATCAGGATTCGGCGCTGCTCGCTACACGCTGTTATCGCAGATTGCGCAGTCGGAAACACACAAACAAGTAAAATCAGTTGATCGCACACGATAGTCATGCGAGACAAGGGAGAACGGATGGGCGGTTGCATGGGATGTGTTGTCGTAGCGCTAACAGGGACAAACGATATGCTTTTAACGCAAGGCAACGCCTATATACATAAACTAGGGAACGAATCTTGCTTGCCAGGGACACCACGCATGCGCAGACTATGGCTGTATGTTTCCGCGCGTGTGCACCGCCGACGAGCGGCCACCGCTCCGGCGCTCCGAATTATTTTGAGAGCACCTGTACATGTGTGCTATTGTAAGCAGTATGAACGGGAAGACGTGAACGCGTGGCAATAGCCTCAATCCAAAGCAGGACGATTCGTACCGGCTACTGTCTGAAAAAAAAAGTGCAAAGGGCGTCCCGGTCCCGCTATCTGTTGCACTCCCGCCTCGATATATACTCCAATGCAGGGGCGTAGCCAGAATTTTTTTTCGGGGGGGGGGGATTCAACCATACTTTATGTACGTTATTGTGTGCGTTTGTATGTGTGCGTGTATATATACGCAAGCAAAATTGAAAATTTTCGGGGGGGGGGGGTGGTTCGAACCGCCCCGACCCACCCCGCCTGGCTACGCCCCTGCTCCAGTGCAACCAAAAGCTTGAACAGCTGCGCTGTTCAAAAGCAAATCGAGTGACTTAGTAAGTGTGAAGCAAGAGGGAATCAGGTGAATTATATGTGTGCCTCGTGGAGCACAAGCGCCTGTTATCTCGCTATAGCGTTCGCTGATGGGACCCAGTGATATTTTTAATTTTTGCTTGGGACACTGCAAATACCAAAATAGTAAATTATTCATCGTCTGTTGAGTATTACTTCTCCACGACGCACCCAGTTTATAAAAATGGTGATTTCTTTTCAGATGCCAGGCATTCGGTACTTTCGATGCCCAAGATGTTCATGTCCCAAGTTCTCGCTCAAGGCACTGTTCTGGCATCTTCGCGTACTTCATGGACACGAAAGTAATTGGTTGTGTGGCCTAGGTGGCTGCACGAAAACGTTTAGCCTGTTTCTTTCTTACAAAAGGCATGTGTACCGAAAGCACGCCGGTCTGCTTAAGGAAGGAGCACAGCCCACTGTGGACAATCCACTGCAAGTAGAGCAAAGAAGCGTGAATGATGCACAGAGCACAGAGGAAGATGCAGAGGTCCAGGAAGAAGTGCTAAGTGATTCTCAGCCATGTGAATCAAGTCCCGGTTTCATTGATTATGTGAATCAGTTGGCAGCACTGCTACTGAAGTGGAAAGAAGCAAGGCGTCTTCCAGAATCCACCCTAAACGAAATAGCGAACGATTTTATTTCATTCATTCAAGCAATGCTAGAGGACGAACGGCTTTGCACGTGCGCTCAGGCTGTCAGTCACAAAGCGGAGTGCAAGCAGCAGTTGAACCAACTGCTCTCAAAATCGACGCGGCTAAAGTACTGGCGGACACATTTTCCGGTTGTAGAGCCTCGTACGATAGTGCTGGGAGCAGACAGCCGTAGAAAAGACACCATGTCGTATGTCCCACTCTGCAGTGTGCTAAAATGTGTCTTAGAGCATTCTGACATGTCTAGTGACTTCAACAGCTACCCTAAAAAAGAACATTACTTGTGCTCTGCTTTTGATGGCACTGAATTCCGAGAACATGCTACTTTTCTGGGGACACCTCCAAAATATGCGTACAGCTTTACAGCGACGAATTTGAGGTGTGTAACCCATTAGGCAGCAAACGAGGGAAACACAAAATGACGGCTGTGTATTTCTCAGTGTTAAATTTTGCTACAAAAACCAGGTCAGCACTCTCAGGAATTCATTTAGTGCTGCTTGTCCGTGATAAACATGTGTCTACCTATGGCTTTTCAAAAATACTTGCTCCACTGATTGCTGATGTAAAGGAATTAGAAGAAGAGGGTATTGATGTTGGCAGAAATCTACTGAAAGGTTCGGTCTTTATTTTCACTGGGGATAATTTGTCCAGCCACAGAGTAGGAGGCTTTAAGTGCTCGTTCAGTCATGGTAGAATATGCAGGTTTTGCATGGCATTGCGCCATGAACTCAACCACAAGTTTTTGGAAAGTGACTTTCATCTTCGCACACCAGACGGCCACCAACACCATTTAAATATGCTGAGCGCAGGCCTTCCCACTGCATCGTTGTATGGTGTTAAAGAAACATGTGCCCTCGAATTCAGAGGCTTTGATCCAACACAACATTTGCCACCAGATTTGATGCATGACATTCATGAGGGTGTATTACCATTTGCTTTGCAGCATGTTATTTCATCATTAATCAAGCAGAATTTATTTTCCCTCATTTACTTGAACAAGATGATGTATGAATGGCATTATGACCCGCATGATGCACGAAATAAACCAGAGCCTCTGTCAAATGAGTTCCTGAAAGGTAAAGCCGCTATGAAAGCATCCGCAACTCAAATTTTTTGCTTGTTTTGCCAGCTCGCACTTTTTGTCGGTGAATGTGTTCCTACTGGAAATGAAGTGTGGCAGCTTTACCTTCTTTTGCGTGAAATCGTAGACATTATTATGTGCTACAGAATTCCCACTAACTATATTGCTTATCTGCAAAGAAAAATTCACTTTTTTTTGTCTGGAATTTAAATCATTATTCCCATCCTCCTCGCTGCCTTGCAAGGTGCACTACCTCATTCACTATCCATCACAAATAAGAAAGTTCGGACCTCTAAGTACCCTTTGGGCAATGCGATTTGAGGCAAAACATCAGTATTTTAAAGACATTTCGCGCAAAATTCGCAATTGGAAGAACCTTTCGCAGAGTCTGGCTGTCAGACATCAGTATTTGCAAAGCTTTACACTTATAGCCCCTGGGGATGACAGTGTTAGCACAACTGGTTGCAGCTCTGTGCTCTATGAGCACCTTCCTGAATGTGTGCAGCAGTTTGTCTCTGACCACAGCCTCGAATGCTCAAGTTCAACTACTGTAAGGTCTCTAAGAGTCGCTGGGAGAATGTTCAAGCTTGATTGTTGCCTCGTCCAAGATATTTCCCTCGATGACATGCCAGCGTTTGTTCATGTATGTGGAATATACTATGTAAACAAAGTACTTCTGGTTCTGGTAAATGTGCTTGAGACTGTTTCTTTTGATGAACATTATCATGTGTACGTTGTGAATACAACACAAGAGTACAAAGTGCTGACTTCATTTTCGGAGTCTGAGAATGAACCTTTGTACATGCGGCAACACAAGGGACGTACTGTGATAAACACCCGCCAAGAATTACTGTAAAATATGTGCCTTATGTAGCATGCAGACTGTATTGTATTATTTTTTTACGAGGAAGAAGTGAAACTGCACTGTAGAAGTAAGTCACTAGCTTGACCAAGGCTATTACACACATATGACCTGCAAAACTGCATTATCCTTCGTTGCCAGAATGGAGCACGTAAAGTCTGTTCTGATGAACAATTTTGCATCATATGTAGTGCAAATGCACAGTACAGAACTTGTTATTAATGAAGTTGTGACTGACCGCGAGAACATTTCATCACTCACTTACTCCGAGCATGATAAATCAAATGTTATGATAACTTATAACCTACGTATATTGATGTATTTAAGAATTGCTCGCTCTATGCTGATACAGTGGTCATATACAAGTGTACTATATTTGCATATATGGTCTGTACAAGGTAGTTCTTTATTGTCTGTCTTATTGGCTGAGTGAAAAGTAATTAAAAGTGTTCATACCGCAACATGTAAAAAGTGTTCATGAGGACGGGAAGTTTTCTGTCCCACTTACAGCTTTAGACCAAGATAGGTTTTGTGACGGATTCAAGTTCTGCTCTCAACTGCTTCTACATTTGTATATGTGCACGCAATAGCGCGCGTGTAAATGTTCGTGCGGTGGACATTGATTGTGGAAAATATAAAACGGTATGGCACATGTCCAGCCTGCGCAAAACAGTGTTTGTTAATTTTTTTTTGCATTTTCTCGAGTTCTGTAGTCTTGTGTGAATCACTAATACTTCATGATTTGTCTATGTGCAAATAAAATATCACGATAAATAACGTTGTGCTAAGGGCTCCACCATTTCCTTGTTTCAGTAATGTCACTGACATCGTAACCTTAGAAGAGGCAGTACAACAGACACATTGCACAATGCACTGGATTTGAATGCATGCATGAATGCAGCTTACAATGCTTCAGTGTGAACCCTTCAGTTCTTCCATTAACACCCTTATGAAAGATATCAACACCCTCTTTGCGTGCACACCCTTCTCTTAGGGCGTAATCAAGCAAAAAAGGGTGTTGTACAATGCAAAAGAGGGTGTTAATGTCATTAACACCCTTGTTACACCCTTTAGGGTATAAAATTTTTAGTGTGTATAGTCTGCCTCGATGCCTGCACCCAGAAAGCGCGCAAGAAGGCAGACTGTTCCCATCGCGATCTCAATCGCTAGCCCATCTTCGCTTGTCGGGAGACACCCCAACCGTGCCGCAAGGAAAAGAACGTCAGCGCGTGTAAAAACTGGCCGTTTCAAACTATTCTAGAATGCTTACTACAACCACAGTTGCGAATTTCCCACTACGCTATAAATCTCGCGAATTAGCGACGTACCCACTACGCGTCCGTAAAGACAACAAGCGCACCTGCACTCTTTGTTGATGGTTTGCTGTTGACAATTACTGAATATGTCTGAGCGATTTGTAATGGGTGGGTTTTTTAACCACTCACTTAATTGTTGCGCAGCTCACATGCTTTGACGCCTGGTGCAATTCTACGCTTCTGCTACGCATTAATACTTAAAGACACTCCTCGCGCTACATGACATTCGTATATGTTTTTTTTTTAAATTCGGAGCATTTGTTAGTCGCACCTGCGGCGTCGGCGGCGCTGTCCACACCCCCACTGCGCATGCTCGGCTCGTCTCGTGCCGGCAGCAAGCCTCTCCTCTCCCTCCCTCCCTCCTCTCCCTCGAACGCGGGCGGTGTGTATAGAAGCGGCGGAGCGCGCGTTCGGTATTCAGTCAAGGGCGTCTTTACTTGGCTTTCGCTTGACTTGACGCTTTGCTTGACTCGAGTAGATGCGATGGAAGCAACAGTACCTTCAATCAGCGTCCCACCCCTCGTTGAAGGCAAGGTTACCCCACCCTCACCGTCGTCGGCGTCAATAGCAGCAAGCAACGCATAAGACATGGCTGCAAGGAGACGAGCATACGACGCTGAACGCAAGCGTTTCAAGCGAACTGCGGACCCGGAACTTCGTGCACGCTGAAGCCGTTCAAGTCGTGCTTGGTGTGCGCATCGTGTAACAGTTAAGCATTCCCAAACCATACCCAATTACGCAACATTCACGCGATACCCCCACCACTCTGCGACGCATTTACTCTAGTTCCCCCCGTGGGAAGATGCGGGCGAATTGTTTTGCCGAAACGGTGTGAAGCACGGGCGTGGCTCTGAGGTAGAACACCTGCTTGCCACGAAGAAGTTCTGGGTTGAATTCTCACTGGAACCCAAGGTTTTATTATTTATTTGCATATATCTCGAATTTTCGCTCACGTACAACGTTGATTTTTTCGCTCACATCCAAGGACGCCGATACCGCGATTTCTGCGAAACGAGCTCTTTAACGATACCGCGTTAAGAAGTTTTGCTCCAAACTGGGGCGGACTGACAGCCGATCATCCAGAGTGGGCGCGCCGCCGTCTTTTCTCTCAGCGTTCACTCTCATGAAGAAGGTGAATGGAACCATGGGACCTTGAAAAATCGTAAGACACCTAAATATCTAAGGAACAACTAACCAACCAACTTCTCTGGCATGGGCATCAGAGGAAATATACAAAACGCTGTTGGGAGCAGGTAGCTCTCAATAACGTTTCGCAGTTTTCGTGTTAAAAAAGCAATGCACAGTCACTCTTAGAAACTGGTGTATGGCGGTACCAAAAAGGCGCAGCTGGACATTCTCATTATATATATATATATATATATATAGTGGGACGCAGTTCGATTTCGTAGGATTGGTGGCATTTTATCAAAAAGTAAATACGTTTTGTGTGTAACTCTACACCTGAATTACACGCACTAGAATTGGTAAATGTGAGTTCTCTCTTTTATAAAGCTTGTCAGGAAATTCTTATTATTTGGCAGCGAGGGAGGCCCTTAAACCTTTTCATACCAGAAAGCTTGGGAAAACGTCTTTGATACATTGCTGTTATTGTACGAAGCGGAAATTGCTTTCCTGAATGACATGGTAGACAATAATCCCTTTTAAGTAACCAAGCCCGGCAACTTATGCGCATACGCACCTGAAAAATGTGTAAACGATCGGTATAGTGAGAAAATTACACCATCTCCCACTAAAGGGAACCATGTGGCGATGACAAGCAGCGCATGGGTTGACTTAAAGTTCCGTTCATCACGGGCACCTTGCCCGATGTTAACGCGTCCTTGCAAGTGCAGCACACCATGAATTCACTGTAGTTCCTTTTGCAGTTACTCGTCGCGAACTCTTGTTGAAGCATGCCACGCGGATTCATCGCGCGTCTGCAGAATCTCGTTCCCGACGCCATCACGTGATTGCTGAGAGAGTGTAAGGGGGAGAGGCCACAGCGTCTTACCCAGCCCCTTACACAGGCCCGAACGCGCTAGCGCGTGCCAGCATACATGGTTTTGTCTTCGTTACGCCAAGCTAGGTGAGCATACGGCAGCCCGGGTCCCTAAAGTGCTCTGCACGTATCATGATCAAGGCGGTCGAAGAACAAGACGAAGAAGACTTCTGCTTGGCGCGAGCGCGCGCTCAGATGGCTATTCTAGGTGGTAGAAAGCGGATCGTCGCCAATGGAACTACGGACACAGTCCCGAGCGAAAGCTGCTTCGCATCTAAAACATGGCTGATCCATCCGTCAACACGAAAGTGAACCGTGGCTTCACAAAAGTAGTTTATTGTGCAATCATAACGAGAGCTTCCACAATGTCTGTTGGTGTTTGGCAGCTACAGCATCATTTGTCGTGGATGCAGCCACGTTAACGCTTACTGGACTTTCTCCAGACCGACGACCAATGTCCATGATCATGATTAAACCTTTGTGGTAGCAGAAGCAAACATACATCAGGGCACAGCATGTGGCGAATCCGGCGTAAAACATGTAATAAACACTGCTGATAAACATCGAGAAGCATATAATAAACACTGGTACTCAATATGCACTGATTCAGAGCGTCAGCATTTGACGAGATAAACGCCAAGCTGTGCGCTCCCCAGTAATGGGTAACTGCGCCTCAGATCAAGCATGTACCACACAGTGCTTCAGGAAGCGGGAACGCGGGAAGGCGTTCAGCTTCCCGCTGGCGTGTCTGTCTCTTCACCAAAGCAATCCATGCGTGACATTCCACCGTCGACGTTGTTGCCTTTCTGCGGCACTTATCGAAATGCAGTTTTATTACTCGGTGCTATCCCACTCGAAGCAGTACATGGCGGAGAAACACTGTTGGTGCATGTGGAAGCTGGACTACTCTGGCAACGAGCAGTCACACGCTAACACGACGCGAAAGGCAAGGCAGGTAACTACGTCGTCGCCGATACGAATCACCACATACGCACCGAAAGCCTCCGCTGCGCTAAACTACAGAAGTGCTCCCTGTCTGCGCTCGTTAGTGTCATGATGAAGTAGTTTACTTCAATGGTCCCAGACGACACCGCCCCCCGCCATCCGAGAGCACTGTGCGAGGGAAGTCTGACAAATATAAGCCGCGTTTGTGAAACCTCGTACATCTACGCCGGTAGCGCAGAGGGTAGAGCGCCATGAACATATCGTCGCGGACCGTGCAACCCACGGCTGGTGGGAAGCTGGTGAGTTCGACTCCTGGGTCATTAGAATTCATGAAGCTTCTTCTAGTTTTCCTTCTTCATGTGTATTTCGCTTGACGT